>NC_022030.1:63045341-63064326 GCF_000317375.1 Microtus ochrogaster
ATGCTTGTGTCTACAATTCCTGTTCGGTTACCCCGATTTTCCATTTCCTGAATTCCTCGGGTTTATTTTCTTTATTGTTTCTGTTTTGATTTTCATATCATGAATAGTTTCCTTCACTTATTTGTTTGTTTGGTTTTTTTTGTTTTCTTGGCATTCTTTAAGGGATTTGTTGATGCTCTCTAATTTTCTGGTTGTCTTTGTTATATGGGTGTTTTGTTCTTTGATTTCTGTTTCCTCTTTGTTTTCTAGTCTTTGTGCCCTGGATTTCTGGTGTCTGTCATGACCTCTGGCAGAGTAGGAGTTTCTGTCCAAGTTGGGAGTTGGCCTTCTTGGCCTTTGGTGCTGCGGGGGTGGGGCCTGGGGTGCCGCTGTTCTTCTAATTGGTATGACCTGCCCCTGAGTGAGGATGTCCTCTGGGATTCGGGTAGGGCCCAGCAGCGAGGGATAGGGGAAGACATGAGCTGAAAGGGCAGGGGCTGCAGCCACAACTACTTTTGAAGTAAACCAATATTCTTCTTTTCATGTAGTTCTTACCCAGGGTCATTCTGCCTGCCCGTTTGTTGAAATTCTGTCTTTCCAGCCCAGGACAGTGGCCGTGCGGTGCCACTCCCTTTGAACTGCCTAGCAATGGCATGGTTTTGGTTTTTTTTTGTTTTTTTTGCCAGATTTTCAAATTATAGATTTTATAAATAGCTTAATCGCCTAATATTTATCAAAGCTGTGAATTTCGGTTTGACATCATGGTTTTGTTTTTAATTGTTTTTTTTTTTAATATGAGGATTTGTCTGATGATCTCTTTTAGTCTTGGGGAAAGGGCCTCATTGGGAGCAACCTTAGCCAATAAATATTAACACAATATATTCTCATCAAACCTAATCTCAGTTTATATCAGAGGTACAGTTTTGCTCTGAACAGCAAGCCTCGCTAGTTCCTAATTATCTCAGAGTTACATTAGATTCAGCTGGCTCCTACTCTGTGTAGCTTAATAACTTGCTGAGGAAGTTGTTTTATCTCTTGTTTTGGTTGGTTGTTTTTATTTTGTTGTTGTTGGTGGGTTTTTGGTTTTGGGGTTTTGGAGGGGTGCCTTTTAAAAGGCAAATTATTAAAAGGCACTGAAGTTACCCAATACTCAGAGAAGCCACCAAAGGGAAGATTCCTGGAGAATCTTGGGTGAGGGAGATGATCCTGACATTAGGAATTTTGACCACTTTGACCTGCCTTTGAAAACATCTTTCATCTTTAATAACCCTCACCGTGGCTTCTCCTTTTAGAGGATCTCGTTAATGGAATTTACATAACAGAATGAAAAGCCAGGCTCGGCATAGTTTTCAAGAGGCCGCCTGTGTTTAATTTGTCTTGACGTTGCTCTGTTGAATTTGGGGGCCTGAGAGCATTCTGAAGTCACTAGCAGAGTGAGAATCAGGCCAGGGATGTCAGACTGGGAAATGTCTCAAGGTTGCTTCTATACAGGTCTTTACACCTACTTCACAGTGAATTCTGCATGGCTCATGACTGCCGGGGAGCAAGGCTGTGCCTGCCTGCGTCTCTCAGAGACTGAAGACATCCTTCAGGAAAGAGCATTTTTCCAAGCCAAGGGTGAGGGCGTGAGTGACATGGGTGCTGGCTACTCCAGCATCTCGTCCTGAGAGCTATGCTCTACTCTGTGTGTCACTTTAATCTGCACACACATGTCCACTATTTTGTTATTATCATGAAGCCTTCTTTCTTCACTCTCGTCAGAGCAAAAGTACACCTCTCACCTCAAGGAGAAAAGGGACAGTTGTTTATTCTAGAACCAGATATGAGTGACCACGGCCTGGGAGCACAGATTGAAGTTTCTTCTGCGTTCCATCGTACTATGGGACTGGGAGTGAGACAGGCAGGCAGATAACTCATAGCTAGGCAAAGATGGCGAACTTCCAAGATGGCTGCCTTCTTCCTCTGCCTCCTGACCTGGGACAGAAGCCTAGCTGCTTAAACAAGGGCTTTGTTGGCCTTTGCTCCTGTCAGTAACCATAACCTCACTCCTCCCTACTCCTGCTAGGCCTGCAACCTCCAGTCCTCCAACCCCCAGGCCCCCATCCCCCCACTCCAACCCCCTCACATCCCTGCTCATGGACTTGCTCAACCATCTCAAGGCTGCATTAGGATGTGCTTACACAACAGTTGCGAGTCAATCAACCATCCTCTTTCCCCACACTGACCAACCCTAAAGCACCAGAATAAGACCTTTTGGAGACTTTAAAAAGAAAAAAAAACAACCCAGCCGTCAAAGAGAGATGGGACTTGGGAGTCCCTCTTTCAGTCTGAAGAGAGGAAAGGTGCGGAAGGGGTGGGGGTGGGGGGGACAGGACACACAAATCCAATGCTTGTCCTGCAGACAGAAACAGAAGCCTGGAGCTTCTGTAGAGGACCAAAGTATCTCCTTGCCACTATATAAGTAATGTGATTTGGAGATTTTTTTTTTTTTTTGAAAGACCTTCTTTCAAGCTCAGCAATATGTGAGAACAGCTCTGGTAGCTTTGGATAATTTTATATTGTGATTTTTATAGGATTTATTTTTTTACTATTTCCATATATAAGTTTTTTCAATAATAAATACATTTGTGATCACAAGAGTGTTTTCTTTCTTCCTAAGAAATAAGTTTCGGAAGATGGATGGATAGCTCAGTGGTTAAAAACACTTGCTGGTCTTCCGGAGAACCAGAGTTCATTTCCGGGCACCCATATCCAGTGATTCACAATCATCTGCAGCTCTAGCTCCAGCGAGTCCTACAACCTCTTCTGGCTCCCACAGTCACCCACACTTGTGGGAACACACACACACACACACACACACACACACACACACAATTTAAAAGAAAATAGATCTTCTAAGAAAAACAATAATCAAAATGACCTAAGTTTAAAACTTGGAACCCAGGCATCTCTTTGAGCAACGAGGGAGAAATCAGTATTCTCCAAGCACACAGTCGCCCAGCTCATCCAACCGAAAGCTAAATTTAGTCTCTCGGCAGTCGAGGAAATAAGTGGCCTGTGACAAGCTCTATCTGTCTCATTATGAGATAAGGCAAAGTCAACACGGAAAGAAACATCCTCTTGACACTAGAATCTACGTGAAGTCTATCAAATATGCCTATCCACCTTCAGGAAGAGAACATGCACCTCAGCCACTGCCTTGAACTGTGACCGTACGAAAATGAAGAAATAGTCTAGACAAGCGACAATGACTTCTGGACCGGCTCTCACCGCCAGAGCAGCACATCCACAAAGCTTAAGTCTCCCTTTAGAGGCAGTTGGGAGTAAACATGCCAGTGTGTGACTCCGGAGAAGGCAATGAAAAAGGCTGCAAAGGGAGGTTTGGTGAACTCAGCTCCAGCCCCTGATACAGGAGAGTAGACAGACGGTTGCAGCCATTGTCTGCAAGGTCAGTGTTCTTAGCTGTGAGTATTTGGGACAAGCAAACCCACTGAGCATTAGTCAGATATGGAGGTCACCAGTTGTGTAAAGTGTAACTGACTTGCATACATGAAATTTCTAGAGTGGGAAAACCCATGGAGAGGGAGCTGCCTCTTGTTAGAAGGGGTAGGGGATAACTCCTTTAGTGTTCTCTGGGGTTGAGGAAAATATTTGGAACCATGTAGATGTCAAGATCACACATACCATAAAAGTACCAAATGCCACCAAACCGTCTATTTCAAAAACAATAATTTTATTTTACTGAAAGCATAGAAGAAGCAGAGCAGTGAAGCAGAGACAGGACCCAAGTTCTTGTTTACCTTGGCAGCCAAACAAGGAGGTAAAATACCTTGCTGAGTGCTTACACAGTGTTCGGAGAACTCCTGAGAGCTGCAGGTACAGCCCCGGAGGAGTTCAGGCCTGCTGGCTGCTCTCCACAGACCCCGCACTTCATCAGGATATGGTATGGTGGGTGGCAAGGCCACCATCCTAGTCATCAACCTGGTACAGACACAGGCATGAGGCATCCTCTGGGCTTCCTTCCTGGTTCTGCTACTGCTGTGGGACAAGGGTCTGTACCCTGTCACTTGTATTTTAATAAAATGCTGATTGGCCAGTAGCCAGGCAGGAAGTATAGGCAGGGTGACCGGAACAGGAGAATTCTGGGAAGAGGAAAGGTCAGTCTGCAGTCCTCACCCAGTCACAGAGCAAGCAAGATGAGCAAGCCTCACTGATGAAAGGTACTGAACCATGTAGCTAACACAGACAAGAATTATGGGCTAATATGTAGAAATTAGTTAATAAGAAGCCTGATCTTATAGACCAACCTGTTTATGATTAATGTAGACCTCTGTGTGTTTCTTTGGGAATGAATGACTGCGGGATTGGGTGAAACAGAAACCTCGGTCAACATGCTACAGATTCCAAATGGAATCAAATGGGAACCTAGAAGCTTCCAGCTCCTGGAAGGTAACCAGATTGCTTCTAAATAATCCAGAAATGAGAGAAGAAGTTGGGAGACAATTACAGGAGTTGGAAATAGATAAAAATGAAAACCGTGTCAGCGTGGAAAGGCTGCTAACAGGAGGATCTGCAGCACAGAATGACCCCATTAGAGATGAAGGAAAGTCTGCAACAGTGATGGAGGCATCTACTTGAAGGAGATGGAGACAGAAACACACAATAGACCCAGAAGCAACTAACAAACTAGAGTATTGACACCAAAACTCAACTAACTGAGAACATAAAGCCAAAATAGTCTTTCTCCAATAGAGTTATCAGAATCACCAGATCCTACAAAGCAATATCAGCAACATAAAGGGAAAAAAAAACACTAAAAAATAACATCAGTAAAAGTTTAAAGATCTTGGAAGTTGGCTTCTCAGGCTGTCAACCCACTGGGGAAGAAGTCCTTTGCCCCTTCTCTCCTACTCCATTGGTGAACCTCATTGGTTAAGCAGGTACTAATGCCGGGACAAAGGAAGTGTGACTGGGTTCCTTCAGGAATAGCAGGTGCCAGGCAACGTCATTTGTCCTTTCCTTATTTGGGGAAGCGCGGACATAGTCAGCTAGAGCAGGAAGTGGCCCAACACAAACTCTCCTAAAGGTCCATGTGGTGGGTGGGCACCTTCAGAGCTTACTTAGGTGAGGGAGGCTCTTGGGAGCCTGGCTACCACAAGCCAGCCAGTGCAGATCATGGAAGGGTAAGGTGCTCTTGTTGCTTGAAGATACCCTACACACACACACACACACACACACACACACACACACACACACACACAGAGAGAGAGAGAGAGAGAGAGAGAGAGAGAGAGAGAGAGAAAGCGAGAAAGCATGTGCTTGATGTGCTTGGCTTTGAAGTGTAGAGTTGCATCATCTTCTGGGCTAAACCTGTGAGCAACATTGCAGGGAAGAATCCCTGACAGCTTATGGCCGCTGGGATGCAGAACACCTGGAGGGGCAGTGGTTAGATGTCTCCCCTAGGGTTCCTTCTTCATCCTCTTGGCCCCAGACTGGATCCAGACACCAGTGGGGAGAGGGAATCTCTAAAGAGAGACTTTGAAAAGGCAACTTGACAGACACAAGAAAGACAGACAAGCTTCCCAAATCTCCAACTCTCTTTTGACAGCCAGAGAAAAGAATGCGTGAGAGGCCCATCATCCTCCGCTGTCCGTTATCCTCAGTTCACAAATCAGGCTGTCGCCATGTGAACTGCTGCACAATGACGAGTTCCTCCTTGTGTTTCTGGGAGACAGCTGTGCCACTCGCCACCATGTTGGCTTCGAAACAAAAGAGCAGCAGATCCTTGTTGAAAATGAGCCCCTGTGTGGGGCTGCGTGTCACTCTGAGCCTGACTGTGTTAGAAGCGACATATCACAGGCGTCGTAGGGTCCTCTCAGGTGTCAATCCTTTTCATCCTGTTTCCATAAGAACAACGGAATGGGTGGGCAAAGACGGCTCAGGCGGTAAAGGTGCTTACTGGCGAGCCTGAGGAACTGTGTTCGATCCCCGGAACCCACGTGGTGGGAGCACTGACTCCAACCAGCTACTCTCTCACCTCAACACGCGTCCCAAGGCACACATACCCCAAATAAATACATCAGTGTTGTAAAACATCTTAAACATCGTCAGGAAACAGCACCCAAGTCAACCCTGACTGTAAATAGATGACTAACTCAGTTTTGCTAAATATGGATAAGCCCCTGGGCACTGTGGCCTCGCTGCTGTCAAGATATCAGTAGAAATCTATTTAAGGATAAACTCATTAAGAGCTAACATAGTGAATGAGAATCAGAAGCGTGTTTACAGTGGTGGATAAATCAGTGTCCCATAGCTTAATTATGTTGAATTCTGAATTTCATTTCCGACCTCCAGAATAAACCTCTCTCAAGCGGAACGTTCAGATTAGAAGAAAATCAACACAGGATCACTGTCTGTGAACTGGAAAAACAAGGCTGGCAGTGCTTCCATTAAGGAGACTCTAGAAGACAGGGTATGAACAGGACCTCCAAACCAAAATACAGGTCAAGCCTGGGAACATACTAGGTGATGGAGGGGTTGGAGGTGCATCATGGGCAGACTCAAAGGAACTGAGATTCCTCCAGCCTACTGGTGGAAACCAGTGTTCTGCAGAATCCATGGCTGCTGTCTTACTGATGTAGGAGGGTCTTCTATCTGTTGCTTTTATTGGTTAATTAATAAAGAAAACTGCTTGGTCTGATAGGTCAGAACATAGGTAGGCAGGGAAGACAGAACAGAATTGTGGGAGGAAGAAAGCAGAGACAGATGGATGCCATGACTCTCCTCTCCGAGATGGACGCTGGTTAGACTCATGCCAGTAAGCCACAGTCAAATGGCAATACAGATATTAGAAATGGGTTAGATCAATATGTGATAGTTAGCCAATAAGAGACTGAAGATAATGGGCCAGGCAGTGTTTATTTAAATGAATACAATTTGTGTGATGTTATTTCGGATGTAAAGCTAGCCATGCGGGAGCCATGCGGGATAAAAAGCAGGCCTGCTTGCCCCATCATTACATCTTACTTCTCCAGATTACAGGCCAAAAGATAAGGTTGGTGTCCCTACTGCCTTAACTGTCATTTTCACTGTCTAGAGTCACCTGAGAATCTCAGTTGAGGGATTGCCTAGATCATAAAGGCCTGTGGGCATGGCCAGAGGAGGGAGGGAATTGTCATTATTGTTAATTGATGTGGTGAATCCAGCCCACTGTGGGAGGCACCGCTCCCTGGGCAAGGTGGTTCTTGGCTGTATATATACATCCAGCTAAGCATCAATAAGTGAGCTAGCAAGCAGCAACCTCCATTTCTGCTGTGTTTCCTTGCCTGTGAGTGAGCTCCCTAGTTAGAGGCAGGATATTACTGTTCCTTGCAGCACCAATGTCAATATGTGTCCTGACATAAGGACTGCCCTAAGCCAAGGGACAGGTGAATCAGACCTTGGAAGCATCAGAATGAGAGTCAGCCTACCCAACAGTGAGGACCATAGACCTGTCTTTGATCAAGGCTCTGAGCCTCACGTTTGAAGGAATACTGCAGCAATAAGACATTAGGAGGCATTCTTGTGTGAGAGCCTGTGCGTATCCTCAACCCGATATCCAGAGACTGATTGATGGGGAGCTTGCTGTGTGTTTTCGTGGCCTGTGATTCCCTCACCACCACTGTATGCCTTTGCTCTGTCTGTAGTTCTCTATGGCCTCTTAGCTGCAGGGATATTTTAGGTCATTCATTTCTTTAGGGTTAGCTCAAAGGTATTTTTGTTGTTGTTGTTGCATCTGAAAATATAGAAACTTCCTATCTTGTTTCTGGAGCTCCTCTCTGTTCTGGGGACGTTCTGCACTGGTAGATGAGGCCACTGGCTTGGCAGATTCTCTTGATGCCTTTTGTTTTTGTATCCCATATCGTATCTAGGTAATCTTTGTCACCAGCCACTCTGGCTCATGGATTGGATGCTGCATGCTTCTGTTATTATATTTTATTTTTCTCATCTTTTTAATCTCTTTATTCATTTCCTCTGGGATCTGATAAGGTCACTCAGGTTCGTTACTGACTTCGCTGATTTAATTTCCTCCCACTCTGAGCCTGACTTCTCTCCTTCCGGTGTGGGTTTAATATCTGCCTGCACTGTGGCTTCTGTCCATAGCTCATGACTGGGACCACACTCCCTCTGTGCTAGCACAGGGCGGAGAGCTAAGCAAGAGCTGTGCCCCTTGGCCACACACCTGTGGTTTCCAAACTCCCCCATTCATGGGGTTTAGATCATGCTGTGCCCTGCCCTGATTGTATTCAACAGTGGCCGTCTGGAATGTGCCTGGTCGGAAGAGACTCAATTCACAGGCATCATTTGACTGCATTTTGGGTTTAAATACAGGCAACATGGCTCTATTCCACTTGTTAGGCATGTAAACAATACCATCTGTTGTTGCTTTTGCAGAGGACCCAGGTTTGAGCCCCCAGAACACTTACAGGGACTCACAGCAGTGTAACTCCAGTCCAGGGGATCCAGCACCCTCTTCTGACCTCTGAGGGCATCGCACACACATGTATATGCAGGCAAAACAGTCATACACATAAAATTCTCTATATATAAAATCTCCATCTGGTAAAAGATACCTAGGACTTACAGAACAGAACAGACCAAGAAGGGAGCAATATTCTCACTTGGATCCCATAAAGAGGAAGACACCTAACACTGTGATGACCCTTCAAGTGGTCCATACAGGCAGAGAACTCCTGACTGCCCCAGTGGCTTCCCCTTGGCTCCATTCATACCACTGATATATCTACTCAAATTACTATCTGTCTGTCAGGACATTTGCTCATCAAGACCTTGTCCTGACCTTTGTCTCTGTGGCCTCCACAGTCTGTACCTTGATTTTACCTTAAGCATAGACTCAAGCCTGTGACCTGAGGATAAGAATGGCCAGCATTTCTCCAGCTGCTTTGTTACCTATCCCTCACTCCAGCAGCCCGAGATCTTTGCACCCATCAGCCTTCAGACTCTACCTCTAATAAGGCCTTGATGACCTCTTCGGGGCCTCCTTAACCCTTTTACAATCACTCTGGGACCTCCATAAATGGTCACAATTCTCTGGCATGTTATGTGTGGTCTGGCATGTTATGTGTGGTCACAGATCTATAAATGGTCACAATTTCTCTGGCGTGTTATGTGTGGTGTGGGAGTTAATATTAGTAACTAGGATTGAGAAGAAAGATTCTGTGTTGATTGACAGCGGCTGTCAAGGGAACTCAGGGGTACTTTGCAAGCTTCAGACAGTTGAAAGCAATGCAGCTACTGGATTTATTGCTGTTCAGTCCATTCTGATGTTATAAGAAGACGCAAACATGTCTGTATTTCTGACATAGGTAAAGATACACGGAGCATGCCTGTTACTCAGGAAGTCCCACAAGGGCAGGAAGCTGGGGTTAAAAATCAGAAATGAAAACCTTTAGGGATAAGCAGATGTGTGTGACAAGGGAAGTCTTTGTGTGGAAGGACAGTCTGAGCTACATGTCAGATGTGTGCTCAGAAGCTAAGGATTCCAACATCTAGGTGACAAGACTGGGCTTTTTAATGTTGGAACAACTCAAAGTCTAAACACAAAATGTTTTCTAACTGAAATTCTGTGCCCAGCTCTGGTTTACAGCAAAGGCTTGGTAGGAAAGCCTTCTCCTGTGGGGCAGAACTTTTCAGGTAGCTCTGTGCTATCCCTGCTGAGTCAGGTAGAAGTAGAAAAGGCTTTCAGAGACACCTTGATGGGTGTTTAGGTATGTCTATGCCTCCCACTGCCAGCAAATGGGGAGACTCTGCTGACTTTGCTAAAGGATGCATCCAGGGATACTGAGAATGGTCCATGAAGTTCCAGTGATGCTAAGAATGGTCCACACAGGGCCAGTGATACTGAGAATGGTCCATGCAGGACAAGGGATGCTGAGAATGGTCCATGCAGGAGCAGGGATGCTGAGAATGGTCCATGCAGGACAAGGGATACTGAGAATGGTCCATGTAGGAACAGGGATACTGAGAATGGTCCATGCAGGAACAGGGATGCTGAAAATGGTCCATGCAGGGCCAGTGATGTTGAGAATGGTCCATGCAGGGCACTACCCCCATGACAGACAGATCAGTCTCAATGTGCACCAGTCAGCAAAGCATGTGCTTCATGTATGCTCTTAAGGAATGTTTATGATTTTCATGATTGTAGCTATTCATGTTTGAAAGCTGCATGGCATGTACTGTGCATATGTGTGTGATCTGTCCTGGTCTCAGGACACACCAGGCCAAATCGGTGCCTACTCCTGCTTCTTGCTTCATTCTCCTTCTCCATCTCCTCCTCTCATTCCTCTTCTCCCTCTCCTTCTCTTCTCTCTTTTCTTCTTATTTTTTTTAAAAAAACAAGAGTCTCACTGTATAGTCCTCACTGGACTTGAACTCATTTTGTAGCTCAGGCTAGCCTTGGCTTCTAATGACCAGATTTTTTCTTGCTTGTGGAGGCAGAGGCATCCAAGTTCAGTTCTGGACCTGTGGCCACAGTTGATACCTGGCTTCCTACTGGGTGTAAGCCAAGTCAATAGTGCTGTCTCAGATTTACAGTTAAAACAAACAAACAAAAACCGATTCAGAAGAAGGTGATTTACAAGTAACTGGGTTAACAAGAGCAGGATGGAAATTTCCACACTATGTTTGATAACTTGGGCCCATTTGAGACACTGGGAGGCAATGGTTTGAACGGAATGACGAAAATGGAAATGAGTTTAAAGCGGCTATAAAGGAGATGAAAGATTCATGTAGAAGAAGCAAACAACCACGCTGCATAGAGTACGGAAGCAATTTTCCAGATATGATAGAGGATTAGATGTACTAAAGGGCTTCAATAAGCTGAGGAACAAAGAAATAGAATCACATATAAAAAGGACCAGTGAGTAGGAACAGCTAATACTCAAATAAGAAGTCCAAACAATCTGCCACAATTTTCTGCAGTCTAGAGATCTAATTTTTAAAATTATTTTAGTTTTATTTATGTCTACATATATAAGCCTATGTGAGTGCAGGTCCCTGAAGGAGGGCATCGGAACCCCTGGAGCTGGAGTTACAGGTGCCTGGTTGTGAGCCACCTGATGTGGGTACTGGAACTGAACTTGGGTCATCTAGAAGAGCAGCAAGTGTTCTTAACCACTGAGCCATCTCTCCAGCCTCTTTTATCATTGATGATAAAAGCCCACTCCTTCTGCAGGGGAGGATGAGTGTGAAATTTTACAACCTTTAACAAATTTGACTGACCATAGACCACCAGAATGTTCTGGAAGATTTTCTGTAGGCCCATATGACTTAAGTTGCATTAAGACAAAGCAGTGATCATAGATCCATTTCAAACCTACAAAAGGTTCTCTTGTCTGTTCTAAGTGAATACATAGTATCTCCCATCTACTTCTCTGGGCAGGATGAAGAATGTGCCTAACACATCTGTATCTCTAGACCCAAGACTGAGGTGATATCTCCTGGCAAGGACACCACACAGCTAAGCAAGCACCACTGGGCAAGATCTTTCCAATCCCTGGTTACTCTCCAGGGCAATTCTGGATGGCAATCAACACTGTGCTTCTTTTAAGTCTTTTAAAGACCTAAAAGTCTAGCACTAATCTCTACCCCCTCCTCTTTAGAATTGAACAGTGGTTTCCACTGACTCTGTTGACTGGCTTGTTCATGGGATGTAGAGTAAGAAGCTTCAGGAGGTTCTTTGCTAGGCTTTCCCTCAATAACTCCCGCTTCTAAGCCAAGAAACCAGTCCTAAAAATGTGCAAACTTCCAATCATGTATGATGCAGGTCATTGGCCTACCAACCCTAGCCATGTTTGTGGCCCCAGAAGATCTAACATGAACTGGCTGAGAACTTACTCAGAACCAGTACCTATTGGTGGTTTCATGATGTTAAGGTCCCTAGTATCACTGGTACACAGGATGCTGTACCAACAGCTCCTAACCTTTGTGGGTCTTCTCCTTTCCAGTTGTAACTGAGGGTTGATCCCTGTGGGAAGTAATGGGAAGCTATCATGTGTATTTATCTCAGTATTTCAGTTTCTTTCTCCTGGGAGCCCACCTTTCCTTCTCTAACTGGATTATGGCTCCTAAAATTGGCACTGGGTAAAGGCTCTGCCTATAATGGTGGTTTCCTTTAGCCTATTGTTTCCAGTCTTCATTCTCTTGATTGTACAGACTGATGTTGACATTCTCAGCTGCTTTTAGCCTCTTGACTGCTTACTTAAGGCAGTAACAGACAACAAAATGACCCTGTCTTCAGCAAAGTGAAAAGCAAAGACCCAGACTTCATAACAGTCTTGCAGTGATTACATGCATGGCTTGGCAAATGCGTACACATACACACACTATACACATAAATATGTACAAACACACATGCATACAGAGAGTTTTTTTAAGTATCGAAAAATGTACCATAGCCTATCCAAATCTATCATCATTTTTAGAAGCCTTTTGGTGACATTTTGAATTATTTATTATTTTATTATTTTTGCTGTTTTTATCTTATATATTAAAAATGATTTCAAAAACTTAAACATAAAAAAAGAAAAAGGAAGAAGAAGCCTCTTGGTGGTGACAGTTTTCAGTGTGAACTCCTAACTCTGTAAATCAACCTGTGTTGTCTACCTGAGGAGAACAAACAGGATGTCGTCAGAACACAGAGGGTCTGAAGTCACAGAGCTGCAGAGGGCAGCAGACTTTCCTCAGGGCAGGGTATGCAGTTGCTGTTAGTCTCCTAATGGGGCTCCCTTTCTGGGGGTCAGGTAGGATAAGGATCATCAGGAGAGCAGATGGCCCCCTACTCTTTTCCAGCATCCGTGACAGCTCAGTGCCCCTTCTCTCTCACACATGCAACCGATGAGATTGCTCCTGTTCTGTGCACAGCAGAAGTCTCCTTGGGAAGTGAGTGTTCCTCATGCCTGAACCTTGAGCCAACTGCAGTTACTGCCCCGAGAGGATGAGGCATGGCATTTGGAGCTTTTCTATTTTATTGTTGGTTTTCCTCCCTTGAATTTTACTTTAAGATTCTAATCTGTATTATTTTGGGGTGTTGTGAAATGTATCCTGAGCCCTCATTTTAACTCTGTTCTTTAGAAGGTTTGTATTCCTATTAAGCTTTCAATTCTGTTGCTAACAATGCTTAGGTGTGTCACAGTTTCTAAGTGGCAATCATTCTTATTCTTCGTCTCACGCCTGTTCCTTTTCTAATTTAATGGCTTATCCTATTTTATCAACATTTTGCTGGAGTGCTCTTTGGTTTTGTTGCTTCATTATTGTTTCCTTTATTATCATTTTTATTAATATCTCCTTTCATGTCTTATTTTTTGCTCTTTTTTTTTAGACTTGAGTGGGATTTCTTTTTCACTTTCTGACTTGAACAAACTCACTTACTTAAAAACTGTTTTAATAAATGCATTAAGGGTATAATTTAAAACCCAAGTACTAATGTCTTTGCATCTTTCAAGATTAAAGAACATAGTATTTTTGTGCTGTTCATTTGAGATGCTCTGTAATTTCTATTGTGGCTTTTTACTTAATCTGAGTTATTAATAAATGTAGTTTAAGCTGTTCCTTATCAGAGAGGGGTAAGTATTATTCATCCTGGAATTGTTCAGGTTGGTTTTCATTCAATTGCATATTGGTTAGCTAATATGATTTGTATTTTATGGACTTTTTGAAATGCATTGGATTTTTTTCATGATTTAATGCATGTCCATTTTTTCTCAAAAACAATGTTTCTTCTGAATGTTAGGGATAATAATCTTATACACATATGTGCTCGTGTGTGTGTGTGTGATCAGAGGTCAGCCTCTGCTATTTCTCCTCAGGTACCATCCACCTTGTTGAATAGGCTAGGCTGGATGGCCAATGAACCCCAGAGATGTGCTTGTCTCTGCCTCCCTGGTTCTGGGGTTAAAACTGTATGGCCACATCCAGCCTTTTTATGTGGGTTCTGAGTTATGAACTTGGGTCATGCTTACATAGCAAGCATTTTACCAACTGAGCTGTTGCCCTGATCCCTATATCCCATTCATTTAAATTTTGTTAGGTATTAACTTCCACCTCAAGTATTTGATACATCAGTTTCTAATATGTACAGGTCAAATTCTTCCCAAAGCTTCTTATATCTGCACTTGGGGAGGCCAAAGTTGGAAGATCCTGAGTTGGATTATAGTCTGATACGTATAATTAAATTTTATCTTGGGGGAAAAAATTCCTCTCAGTAAACTTGGCACATTTTGAGAAAGTTTCTCAAGGGCGTACAGATACACGATGCTTTCCATTGGGTTGTTATTTTAGTAGAACACAGGGCCTGCATTTATCCCTCATGATGTTGTTTGCCATAGATCCTACCTTACCTTTCATCAAGGTTGTTACCCTAATTTTGTTCATTTGTAAAGCATATTATTTCTTATGTTTTAAGTAAACTTTTCTATGCAATGTTATATTATTCTGTGGGTGTCTTATTGATGCCAACCAGTTATAATTTTAAGATGTATCTTTACTTTCTGTGATGGTTTGAAGGAGAATGGTCCTCATAGCCTCATCTATATGTGCACTTAGTTACCAGGGAGTGGAGCTATTTGAAAGAATTGAAAGGATTAGGAAGTGCGGCCTCGTTAGAGGAAGTGTGTCACTTGGGGTACGTTTTGAGGTTTCAGAAACCCATGCCAAGCCCAGAGCCGCTCTCTTTGCTTATGTATCAGGGTGTAGTTCCTAGCTACTCTTCCAGTGCCATGCCTGCTATGCCTGTCACCCTGCTCCCCGACATGGGGATTAATGATCATGGGCTAACACGCCAGTCAAATACTTCCTCTCATAGTAGTCCTTGGCCATGGTGTCTCTTCACAGCAGCAGAACAGTGACTAGGTGCTTTCATTTCTGTTTGTGTGTGTCTATGTCCGCAGTGTCTGAAGAGGCAGTCAGAACCCTGGGGCTGGAGTGACAAACTGTTATAAGTTGACATGTGTGGGCGCCGGGAACCAAACATAGGTCCTCTAGAAGACAAGTCCATGCTCTTAACTTCTGAGCCATCTCTCCAGGCCCTAGAGAGATTTTTAACCCTCGGGGATGAACCTGATGATCTTCCTCTGACTGACTAGTCTCCTCCTTCTTTATCTATCCACACAACTGTACAGACTCCTCTCTCCTGCCTTCTGGTGTCTTCTGACTGACACCCTTTCTCTCTCCTCCACTCCTCCCTCCCTGTTTCCTTCCTACTGTTGAGACAATGGAAATTTTCTACATTCCTCCTTTGCTCCTCTGTTGATAAGAAGCCATAGATTATACATTCATTGATTTGGTTATAACCATTAAAATTTTGATTCAACTAGAAGGTCTTTTTCTGGCAAATTTTACAGTAATTGAATTATTCCCCTTTAAATTTCAGCAAGAAATTTTTTCAAATATTTATTTATTTATTATGTATACAATATTCTGTCTGTGTGTACGCCTGCAGGCCAGAAGAGGGCACCAGACCTCACAACAGATGGTTGTGAGCCACCATGTGGTTGCTGGGAATTGAACTCAGGACCTTTAGAAGAGCAGGCAATGCTCTTAACCTCTGAGCCATCTCTCCAGCCCCTCAGCAAGAATTTTTGTCATGCTTCTACCATCAAAAGGCTCCACACTCTCAAGACTTTTTATCATATCTTTTTTAATTTACCTTTTCTTTTCATGTGCTTTTTTGGAGTCACACATGCGAAGGTCACAGAACAGTTTGTGGGTGTTCTCTCCTCTCACCATGTGGGTCCTGCAGATGGAACTCAAGTCGTCAGCCTTAGTGGTGAGAGTCTTTACACACTGAGCCATCTTACTGTCCCTTTTCTTGCATGAACACACACACACAGGCACACACACACATGTATGTATGCACACACCCCTAAGCTGGGTACTTGTCCTAATGTAGGCACACAAACGCACAAGAGAATCACAGATCCGGAGTGTGGCTCAGTAGAGAGATTACTTAGTGGGTGCAAGGCTCTGAGTTAGGTTCCCCAGTACTAGAAATGAGAGAGAGAGAGAGAGAGAGAGAGAGAGAGAGAGAGAGAGAGAGAGATTGTCAACTTGTTCTTATAGATGAGGCTTAATGGGTGATTAGCAGGTACTCAATAAGTAATAAGTCTGCATGAGCTCATCTTATTTCTCAGGCTGGAGTGAGTACCAGGAATAGCTAAGACAGTGCCCTTGACCTCCATTATGAAGGCAGCCTCTGTGTGTGTGTGTGTGTGTGTGTGTGTGTGTGTGTGTGTGTGTGTGTAAAAGATAGTGACCACCCACCAATCCAGGCATCAGACAACAAAGAACTACATCTCCACATTCTCTATGAATGCATCACAGGCCCTACGCAGCAACAAGGCCTGCTCACACCTGCCCCCTGCGTTATCAGCTCCATCCTCACCTACCACAGGCAGAGCCCCAGGGTCTCCCACCCTGCTGAGGAGCCTGAGGTCCACACTGTAGCTGTGGGTATGACAAAGAGTAAGGGCTGAGGGGTGGCAGTCTGCATCAGAGAAGGCCATTCGAAGATCGTGCAGTTTTCTTTGAAGGCCAGCCCCCATTAAGGCAGAGAAGTGCCTGAGTGTCTGCCTTTAGAAACAATGTCTATTCACCTGACAGGCTCAGGAGAGAGAAGCTCAACTTCATAGGATTAGGTAACCCAGTGGTACAGAGAATGGCACGAGATGGGGCACCGTGTGAAGTATGCCCAATGAGGTGGAAGAAGGCTCCTGCCTGGGTCCATGTGCCCGAGGCTTGGCAGACATAACGGTGAGGTCAAGTCCCTTGGCAAGCCTGCTGGGTTCTCATCAGAGTCTAGTTCGGAACCACACTCATGCGGACCCTCCAGTATGCAGCAGCGACTCCAGAGACAGAGTATACCAGGACACGCTTTCAAGTGCTGTCTTCCACCTAGAATTCCACCTATCCCTTGTCCCCATGAGCACCTCAGGAGTCATGAATACACACGCTAAGTATGACTTACTTGTTCTAGAGCAGAAGTTCTTAATCTGAGGGTTGTGACCCCTTTGGAGGTAAAGGATCCTTTCCCAGGGGTCACCTTTGACCACTGGAAAACACAGATTCACAACATTACGATTCACAACAGTAACAAATTACAGTTATGAAGTAGCAATGAAAATAATGTCATGGTTGGGGTCACCACAACAGGAGTAACTATATAAAAGGGTCTCAGCGTTAGGAAGGTTGAGAACCACCACTCTAGAGTCTCCATATCAGAACTCTGTGGAAGCCAAGAATGGGGTTACCTGCAGTCATGAAGTCTGTGTCATCAACAAAGGCGCCAGCCAGGGCACCTAGAACGCGCTGAAAACCTGGTGGAGCTTGGCTCACCCACTAGCTTCTCTGGTTCAGGTGTGAGTCAATCAGAAGGGACATTTGGGGGACAATATTTGTAATGCATGCAAACACTCTTTCTGCGAGCAGGCATCTTGCCTGAAATTTCTATGCGTAAAACAAATGAGCCCCCAGCTAATCTTGAAGCAAACCCAGGTCTGAATATGTTTGCGTTAGAAAGAATTGTTGACTTAATTATGTTCATTAGCAAAGACCTTTATGGGGAGATGCCTAAGAGGCTGCAGAATAAGCCTGCTCTGCCCCAGGGGAAGGTATGTTTAATGTCATCTTTTCTGTTTTTCTTTCCCTGGAGGCTTTTCCTTTGGGCTTACAGAATCTGAATTCTAAACAATGAGAATCGTATTTACTTTCTCGCTTCAGCAAACAAAATTTTAATATCCTACTGTTTCCTGTAAATCTCAGCAATTTCCCAATCAGGGCAGAGGTGAGCAAATCAAGCGGATGCCATCAGATGAGGGCCCTGTTTGGAGCAAAATGGAGAGCTGGTCACAAAGTGTGCAATGGCGTCGTGTGGTGCACACTCATGGACACTCACAGAGAACCGGCCTTGAGTTGACATTCCCTGTCCATGTGCAACAGCCCACAATTAGACGAGTTGTTGTCTTCTAACTCTGCATGGCTCATAAAACTTCAGTTTGTTGGATTAAATGGTCTCCAAATTCTGCAGAATCGTTGGCCTCACTCACTGAGCCAGACCTCAAAGGGGTGCTTGGTGCTGGGTGCACACGCTCATACATGCTCTGGGGATCTGCTTCGGTGGGGTGTCGCTGATCCAGGAGTGGTCTAAGACCACCCATTGTGACTGCTAGGATCCACCCTGAGGACTGTCCAGTGCTCAGCACAGTCACATGTCTAAGGAGTATCTTCAAGGACCCCGTGGAGGACATAGAAGACTCATCAGTCTTCTCAAGGACCACTGGGTAACCTTGGCTCCTTGACACATGCAGCAAATTCTATATGATCCCCACCTCCTTAGAACTCCATGTGGACAAAGGGACACAGCTACTGTGTTGGAATGACCTTGGAACCTATGTCCCACTACAACATCCTGGTGGTCATGTGGAAACACCATGACAATCTCTCGGGTCAGGCTTGGATCAGCGATCTTCAGGGATTCTACCCAGGCATGAAGGTGTCAAGGTGGTTTCGGTGCTCAGTGCTCGGGTCAGATAAGGAAAGTTTCATTGGGTTTCCATGTTACCTTTGAAAAAAGCCAGAGAGGGAGGGATTTGAAGTTTTGACGAGGCTTCGTCTAGGATGTGCGCTCTAAGGATATGTTCTTGGTAGGCACACACCAGAGGATCACACCCTAGCAGTGCCTAGTTTCTCTTTTCTCAAGGACCTTTGTTTTTGTCTGGCCTCTCTAGTCGGGGGACTGGCATACAAGCCAAGTCATGCTGCAATGTGATAAAATTCTCAATATAAGGTTGAGGGACTCGGTCACCTGGTGCCAATATAAAGTGTCCAGGAAGGCTCTGGGGCAAGGAACTCCTCCACAGACTTCCAACACAGAAGAAGTGCTGCTTGGGAGGCAGTAAGCCTCCATTCTTTTTTTTTTATTGACTATTTTTATTTATTTATTTATTTATTTATT
>NC_022030.1:63064426-63067914 GCF_000317375.1 Microtus ochrogaster
CACAGACACACACACAGGCACATATACACACAGACACACACACGTAGACACACACAGACATACACACACAGATACATATACACACAGACACACACGCAGACATACACACAGACATACACACACAGACACATATACACACAGACACACACGCAGACATACACACAGACACACACAGAGACACACACATAGGCACACACACATAGGCACACACAGACACACAGACACAGACACACAGACACACAGACACACAGACACACACAGACACACACACACACACACACACACACGAATTCACCGGAAATGCTCAGGGGATGAAGCAAAACTCTATCAGGCTGATCAGGTTCTGACTAAGGCCCTAAGGGAGAGCAGCCATGAACAGACAATGTTACCAGCTTACATAAATCCTTAACCCTTCACATAGGCCGTCATCTTCAAATCTCTCTTAGGTCCCAGCCCCAGGTTACACTTTAAACAGTTAAGCAGCAACTACTGTCACAGTACTTCTGTGTTAGGGGTTTTTGAGATTAACATTTTCTTTAACCAGTGACTCTATTGCTTCTATTGTATCTTCAGCACCTGAGAGTCTTCCATCACTTGTGTTCTGTTGGGGATGCTTGTGTCTACAATTCCTGTTCGGTTACCCCGATTTTCCATTTCCTGAATTCCTCGGGTTTATTTTCTTTATTGTTTCTGTTTTGATTTTCATATCATGAATAGTTTCCTTCACTTATTTGTTTGTTTGGTTTTTTTTGTTTTCTTGGCATTCTTTAAGGGATTTGTTGATGCTCTCTAATTTTCTGGTTGTCTTTGTTATATGGGTGTTTTGTTCTTTGATTTCTGTTTCCTCTTTGTTTTCTAGTCTTTGTGCCCTGGATTTCTGGTGTCTGTCATGACCTCTGGCAGAGTAGGAGTTTCTGTCCAAGTTGGGAGTTGGCCTTCTTGGCCTTTGGTGCTGCGGGGGTGGGGCCTGGGGTGCCGCTGTTCTTCTAATTGGTATGACCTGCCCCTGAGTGAGGATGTCCTCTGGGATTCGGGTAGGGCCCAGCAGCGAGGGATAGGGGAAGACATGAGCTGAAAGGGCAGGGGCTGCAGCCACAACTACTTTTGAAGTAAACCAATATTCTTCTTTTCATGTAGTTCTTACCCAGGGTCATTCTGCCTGCCCGTTTGTTGAAATTCTGTCTTTCCAGCCCAGGACAGTGGCCGTGCGGTGCCACTCCCTTTGAACTGCCTAGCAATGGCATGGTTTTGGTTTTTTTTTGTTTTTTTTGCCAGATTTTCAAATTATAGATTTTATAAATAGCTTAATCGCCTAATATTTATCAAAGCTGTGAATTTCGGTTTGACATCATGGTTTTGTTTTTAATTGTTTTTTTTTTTAATATGAGGATTTGTCTGATGATCTCTTTTAGTCTTGGGGAAAGGGCCTCATTGGGAGCAACCTTAGCCAATAAATATTAACACAATATATTCTCATCAAACCTAATCTCAGTTTATATCAGAGGTACAGTTTTGCTCTGAACAGCAAGCCTCGCTAGTTCCTAATTATCTCAGAGTTACATTAGATTCAGCTGGCTCCTACTCTGTGTAGCTTAATAACTTGCTGAGGAAGTTGTTTTATCTCTTGTTTTGGTTGGTTGTTTTTATTTTGTTGTTGTTGGTGGGTTTTTGGTTTTGGGGTTTTGGAGGGGTGCCTTTTAAAAGGCAAATTATTAAAAGGCACTGAAGTTACCCAATACTCAGAGAAGCCACCAAAGGGAAGATTCCTGGAGAATCTTGGGTGAGGGAGATGATCCTGACATTAGGAATTTTGACCACTTTGACCTGCCTTTGAAAACATCTTTCATCTTTAATAACCCTCACCGTGGCTTCTCCTTTTAGAGGATCTCGTTAATGGAATTTACATAACAGAATGAAAAGCCAGGCTCGGCATAGTTTTCAAGAGGCCGCCTGTGTTTAATTTGTCTTGACGTTGCTCTGTTGAATTTGGGGGCCTGAGAGCATTCTGAAGTCACTAGCAGAGTGAGAATCAGGCCAGGGATGTCAGACTGGGAAATGTCTCAAGGTTGCTTCTATACAGGTCTTTACACCTACTTCACAGTGAATTCTGCATGGCTCATGACTGCCGGGGAGCAAGGCTGTGCCTGCCTGCGTCTCTCAGAGACTGAAGACATCCTTCAGGAAAGAGCATTTTTCCAAGCCAAGGGTGAGGGCGTGAGTGACATGGGTGCTGGCTACTCCAGCATCTCGTCCTGAGAGCTATGCTCTACTCTGTGTGTCACTTTAATCTGCACACACATGTCCACTATTTTGTTATTATCATGAAGCCTTCTTTCTTCACTCTCGTCAGAGCAAAAGTACACCTCTCACCTCAAGGAGAAAAGGGACAGTTGTTTATTCTAGAACCAGATATGAGTGACCACGGCCTGGGAGCACAGATTGAAGTTTCTTCTGCGTTCCATCGTACTATGGGACTGGGAGTGAGACAGGCAGGCAGATAACTCATAGCTAGGCAAAGATGGCGAACTTCCAAGATGGCTGCCTTCTTCCTCTGCCTCCTGACCTGGGACAGAAGCCTAGCTGCTTAAACAAGGGCTTTGTTGGCCTTTGCTCCTGTCAGTAACCATAACCTCACTCCTCCCTACTCCTGCTAGGCCTGCAACCTCCAGTCCTCCAACCCCCAGGCCCCCATCCCCCCACTCCAACCCCCTCACATCCCTGCTCATGGACTTGCTCAACCATCTCAAGGCTGCATTAGGATGTGCTTACACAACAGTTGCGAGTCAATCAACCATCCTCTTTCCCCACACTGACCAACCCTAAAGCACCAGAATAAGACCTTTTGGAGACTTTAAAAAGAAAAAAAAACAACCCAGCCGTCAAAGAGAGATGGGACTTGGGAGTCCCTCTTTCAGTCTGAAGAGAGGAAAGGTGCGGAAGGGGTGGGGGTGGGGGGGACAGGACACACAAATCCAATGCTTGTCCTGCAGACAGAAACAGAAGCCTGGAGCTTCTGTAGAGGACCAAAGTATCTCCTTGCCACTATATAAGTAATGTGATTTGGAGATTTTTTTTTTTTTTTGAAAGACCTTCTTTCAAGCTCAGCAATATGTGAGAACAGCTCTGGTAGCTTTGGATAATTTTATATTGTGATTTTTATAGGATTTATTTTTTTACTATTTCCATATATAAGTTTTTTCAATAATAAATACATTTGTGATCACAAGAGTGTTTTCTTTCTTCCTAAGAAATAAGTTTCGGAAGATGGATGGATAGCTCAGTGGTTAAAAACACTTGCTGGTCTTCCGGAGAACCAGAGTTCATTTCCGGGCACCCATATCCAGTGATTCACAATCATCTGCAGCTCTAGCTCCAGCGAGTCCTACAACCTCTTCTGGCTCCCACAGTCACCCACACTTGTGGGAACACACACACACACACACACACACACACACACACACACAATTTAAAAGAAAATAGATCTTCTA
>NC_022030.1:63076098-63099048 GCF_000317375.1 Microtus ochrogaster
CTTGAGATTTCTGTCCGGTGCTCCAATGTGGGTCTCTGTCTCTGTCTCCTTTCATCGCCTGATGAAGGTTAATATTCAGGAGGATGCCTATATATAAGCCTCCATTCTTATGAGTTTGGACAGCCAACAAAGGCCATCATCTTTGGATGGGCAAGTCTTTTAAAAGTCCATCTCAAAAGTAAACATACACCCCACAGGAGACTAGTTCAAGTAAGGGTTCCTATTCACCACTATAGGGCAAGACTTAGGGTAGATTCCAGCAGTCACAATGAGTGGTCTCAGACCACACCTGAGCAGTGACACCCCACCTAAGCAGATCCCCGGTGTGTGTATGAACGTGTCCACCCATCACCAAGCACCCATTTGAGGTCAGATGCAGTGAGTGAGGCCAGCAATTCTGAAGAATTTGGAGAACATATTAGATCAGTCCCCTCAAGTCTGAGTTGGTAATTTCTCATCTCTTAGCTGGAGGTGTGTCTTGACACCCTGCCCAGTGTGCCTCAGGCGCCTTAGAAACAGACACCCCTGGGATTCACTCGTCCCCACTTGTCGTGTAAAAATAGTTTCACATCAACTTTTCTCGCCAGCTCCTTCCTGTGGATACTCCAAGGAGGCTCTGCGAACAGAAGGCACAGTCCAAGTGTCATCTCCTCCCTGTTTGCCACCTCCCTGCTCTGTGCGAAGACCCAGAGGGCTTTGCAGCCTCGAAGACACTCCTGTGAAGATCAGTTAAAGACAACAACAAGAACAAACAAACACAGAAAACAGCAGGACAGGTTAAAATGTCACAAGATCCAGGCACTAAGCCCACCTGCCCGCCCGCCCGTGTCAGTGTGGGATCAACAGGGTCTCAGAGGGAAGGGCAGCCCTCGTGTTTTAGGTACCCACAGTGGCAGATGAGGGAGGAGGGTGTTGTGCTGCAAAGGTCTACTTCCTGCTGTGTGGCTGGCACTTCACACAGCTCATTCTCTGTCACCTACCCACTCTCTCCCTATCACCCTTGGCTTTTCTTCTGTGGTCTAGATGTGTAAAGACAGACCATCTCTGCGTGCTGGGGCTGAGCAATTTCCTGGAAGGATAAAAAAATACAAAGCTCAAAGCAGGGGCTGTCTGGACCAGCAGGGTAAGCTACTTACCCGGATGTCTCTCCTTGTCAGCGTTCAGGACACTTTGAGTCACCTGCCTTTCTTATAAAGAGGTGGCAGAGCTATGTGGTCAAGCCTTGATACAGGCCTCCATATGCCCCGTGCAGCCACCACATCCTGCAATTGCTTCCATGTGGTCAAGCCTTGATACAGGCCTTCACGTGCTCTGTGCAGCCACTACATGGCACTTGCTTCTAGATGCTTGCCTTGGGCTTGCTGGAAAAAGTAGTAAGTGTGCCTCAGCTGGATGGGGAAGGGATGACACTGGGCTGAGATGGTAAGACTAGCTGAGGTATGACTTTTCCTGTGAAAATATGAACATTTGTATGTCTTTTATATCAGCCGGGACTCTGGCAACAGACACCATTAAAATCGAGGATAACAAATCAGGAAGGCTTCTAGGGTTGTTTATATGAGCCCACTCCAGCCTGGGAAATGACTCCCCCAAACTGCATCTTTGATATCCTTATCCAGCTTGCAGGTAGCTTGACCAAAGGGGATGCTCCCCACCCCCCAGCAATGGCTTGTGCTTCTGTAACCTCTCTCTATAAAGTAGTGTTTCAGGTCAGACAAAAATGGTTCCATGGCAAAAGGCCTGAGGACTCTGGCTGGGTGTGGTACTGATGAGGAGAGCAAACCCCTCCTGCTGTTCCTAGGTGTTCATTCCAGTCTGAGCAGACATTTCAGTGGGGGTGCAGGGGGCGGGGAACCCAGGAGGTAACAGTACAAATGAAGAGGGCAGTGAACAGACAGACAATGGTTTGGACTAATTCTGCAGACTTATTAAAATGCCAGATCGTATCAGGCAGAAAATTAAGCTTGAGTTTTTAGAACATGGATCTCGTAATGGCATTGGACTTAGGGAGAGTCTTGGATGGGGAATGCCTTTGGTTGAGGTTGTAGCCCAGGAGGACGGAGGAGATGGAGGTAATTCCAGAGTACCCAGGAGGCTGATCTATGCTGTTAATGACTAGGGGAGAATACGGCTGTAACCCAGACCTCTCACCAGAGCGTGGAAAGGTGAGGAACAGGCCTGTGGAAGATGGAGAAGGTGCTGTCTAAAATCTACCATCTTGGTTGTCCGTAACTGCTGATGGTCTGGTTCGTGTGAATTGCTGTGTTTCGGAGTTCAGGTTAGAGTTCTGGGCCAGAGCAATCTTTAATTACCGTCAGCCGATGCATGTTAATTAAGGGCAGGAGAAGAAGTGAATTGCCCAGAGAGACTTTGAAAATGAAGAGGGACCAAGTCTGGCCCTGGAGAATATTAAGGTAATTAGGAGATAGAGGAGAGATATAGAAATGACTGAGAAGAGAGCCAGGCAGAGTGTGACCTTCTCGTCCACCCTTCATTCTGGGCGAGCCCAGCTTGCAGTGCCCTGAAGGTGGTGGGTGGGGTGGGGTGGGGTAGGAAGACTCATCAATTGTAGAGCATTGGAGGCCCCTAGAGACCGAGAAACCACCTCCACCAGACTTCTTCCCTTCCCACTGTGGAATGGAGATCCAAGAAGGGAGTCCATTTCCTGACTCTAGTTGCTTCCTGTGGAAGACAGCACCCCCAAGCAAAAGCAGCACCCCCAAATGGGAGATTAGCCTGAGAACCCATGCAGCAACCTGGTCCTGTCCCTGGAACTGCTGGACCTGCCTAACAGAGGCTAAATCTTCCAGCCCTGGGCATCTCAAAGGCTCTGATCTCATAAGGCTTAGCCTTATGGCTAAGTCAGTGTCTGTTCGTCATTTATCCACGGAGCCCCTGCACTTATTAAGGCTGGGACAGGAGAATAGAATGGAAAGAACACACAGTCTGCACTGCCCTGGGACACACACCTTGACTGAGGGAACAGGCAGTAGCATCACTAGGTCCTAGCCATGGCCTATGACTAGGATCCAGGAAGGAAGTCTTCACAATTTGACATGCTGGCTTGTGACTTAGAAGAAAAGAGGACACAGCCATATTGGGATCCGCCTGGCTAGAGCTACACATCACAGGATATAGGTGCAAAGTGAAGGTGCCAAGGGCGGTGAAGTCAGGTGCTGGTTGTGTCATGTGACATGGGGTCCTGTGTGCCACAGCCAAGGGACAAATTTCATCCTAGGAATCCTCGAGTTTGGAGAGTTTTGCTAATGACTTTGAAGCATCCCTTTGACAAGGGGTACCCACTGAGGGAGGACATGGTGAATCTTTTGTATCACTCAATGTAAACACTGCCTTCTATGTGTGGTTTGCCTGCTTGTATGTCTGTGCACCATGCGTGTGCACCGCCTGTGGGAGCCAAAAGAGGGTGCCAGATATTTTGGGATTGGGGTTACTGATGGTTGTGAGCTGCCACCATGTGGATGCTGAGAATCAAACTCTGGCCCTCTGTAAGAGCAGCTACTTCTCTTAACTGCTGAGCCATCTCTCCAGCCCTTAATTCACAATCATCATCTCAAAAGCAGTAGCTGACAAATTTCCCTGCTGGGCTAACTGGCCTGATATTGAAGGGGAAGGTGGACAAGAACCCTGCATTTACACTGAGAAAGGTCTAAGTCTGCTCGTGGACCTGCCTATTTTGACCCTGGAAGAGCAGGACTTTGTGGGGAATGGATGTCTGTAAGGAGCACCTGCTCACGGGACAAAGAAAGCTTTAGACCCATTTCTATAACCATCCTTGAGGCCATAACCTGTTGGTACATTTGACCTAGAACCTATAATAAACTCACCTGATGGTAGTTTCTGGGGTGGGGGGCGAAAGGTCACATAATATATTCAGAATCTCGTCCTAGGTGGCTGGATGTGTTAGGTTTCAAGGGAGCAGGAGAAAAGCAGCTAGGATTCCTGTCATGTCTATTCTTGCTCATCCTTCTAGAAGGACTCCATTTTTGCCACTCGATCTTCCTATAAAGGGTTTCATTGTATCTGTTTTCTCCTGGAGATCCCAATACTCATCGTCATTCAGTCTCTAGGTGGGAACAGGCAGAGAGCAGGGTACAGTGTGCTTTCTCAGCCTTAGAGCCAGTTCCACACCTGTGGGCCACAGACAAGGGGCAAGAAGATGCTCCCTTTCCCCAGCCAGGATTCACGGCATGCCAGACGGGGCTGGTGTTCCTGACCTCACAGGGTTCTGATGACCTGAGAGGGAAGTCAGTGTCCTCTCAGCCCAGGGCCTGCTACATAAGTCCATCTTGAGCACTTAGTAAACCACAAACCACAAACAACTTTGACTCAACATTCTTTTGCAAGTGGTTGGGTCTGAAGAACACACGTAAGCCTGAACACCAGTAAAGGGACATAGAAGACCCTGCCAATGACACACTGTATGGGAAAACAGTCGCTCTGGCTAGTGTTGGGATCTGCCCACTGCCTCCTCCAAGTAGACGTGCCTTGCTGCCCCCCAATATTCAGCCAAAGAGCAGTGACAATGAGTCCCTAGTCATAGATTAGGTCTTGTGCTATTGATAAGACACATCTATCTGCATGGGTTTTTTTTTTTTGTTTTTTTTTTTTGCCTAGAAAGAGATTGCTTAGATGAAAGCTATCGGACAGCAAAGAGCCTCTCCAGTTGAGACGAAAAGGAGTTCATCAAAAGACACAAAGTACTCTTGGAGAACCTGACTGTCTGTCAACACTGGAATACCACCAACCATTGCCAATTGGTCCCCTGTCCTCACCCCATCAATGCCCTGTTTCCCTGTCTGCTTCTGCTTCCTCTCCCAGTGCCTGTGGCGTCCTGGCTGGAGGGCCCCACGGTTGCTGCTGTAACTTAACATCACCTCACACCTGTCTTTGCAATGCTGAGGTGCCAGTTCAAAGCAACAACATTATGTGAGCTTCTTGTCATTGACGTGGCACTGGCCTAACACCGAGTCAGAAGTCTTACAGCATTCCAGGTGCAGCATTTAGGAAACTCGATGCCAATGCAGTCTTTCAAATCCCCGAACATGTCCGCCTTCTCAAAAGCAAATCCCACACCCACGAATCGGCCAGTCTTACTGCTCCTCCTGACTTAGCCATCCTCGGTCTGCTGTATGTCTGGGGATGCCTCCTGTGGGGTTGTGTGGGAATGGACCCCTTCACAGGTACTCCCTCCTGACTAGCTTCTCTCCTTCAGTGTGGCGTTTTTAGGCTAATCAATATTGGATTCGATATTCAGAGCCTTTTATGGCCAAGTAACATCCCATTGCCTGGAGAGACCTCTTTTGCTTTATCCGTTGCTCACTCATGGCTATGGAGAATAAGATTCTTGACAGCACACAGGGGTGCTGTGAACACGCACTCATGGCTGGCAGGGCTTGCTGGGCTGTGTGTTCAATTTACTGAAGACTTGCAGGAGGCCACGGCTTTATCACACTGTATCACAGGGTACCCGCCTCCAAGTTCCAACTGCCTGGTCCCTTTGGTGAGATCTAGGTAGCCAGAGGGAATGGGCCTAATCCATTTACAAGTGTAGTAGAGCGAGGTCAGAGCTACAGGGGCACAGAAGCAATGGGGCTGCCCCAGCAGTGCCCAGCAGAGAGGAACTGGAGGCTTTTCTGTCAGCCACTAAGGACCTCCTCCCTGGAGCCACCTTCCGCCTTTGAAATCTCCCCCACATCTCTATCTGTTCCCCCCTCACTGTGTGTGTGTGTGTGTGTGTGTGTGTGTGTGTGTGTGTGTGTGTGTGTGTGTGACTGGCAATCCTCAAACACCTGCTCTTTTGACTCACAAGTCACCCACTTTCACATCATTGTTTCTACAACATCACATAAATGTGTGATATTTACCACAATAATGCTTTTTAAAAAAAGTTCGAAGGGCTTTTTTCCAAAGCCTTCTGACTGAACAAAATAAAACCCCAAACCCACCACAGTTTTCTGCAACACGGTTCTCTTCTTGGGTTGTGTGATTCCTATAAACATTGAGCTTTAATAATGCAGAATGGAGGCCAGCCCTGGAGACAAGCCTCCCTAAAGCACCTGAACGCCATGAATAAATAATTCTTCACCGGGAGCCAAAGGTGTGTTCGAGTGAGGAGGCTCCGACATTTCCATTCATGACAGATGCCTCCTCTGTGCTGGAATAATAAAAGGCAAATTATTTCCCACCCCTCAAAGACAAGTATTTACACATATGTTTGAATGAAAAAAAATAAAGCCACAGGCTGCATGATACTGAGTCTCCGGAATGGTTTTTTAAATGTTATAAATATGTTCACAAATCTGGAGCAAGGATCTAGCTGCTTAAGACAGATGAGGCCCAGAATTTTATCTTACTCTGTGTGTGTGTGTGTGTGTGTGTGTGTGTGTGCGTGTGCGTGTGCGTGTGCTTGTGCGCGTGCGCGTGCATGTTTGCATGGGAATGGGAGTGTGTGTGGAGGTCGGAGGATCACTTCAGGTGTTTGACCACCATGCACCTCCCTTTGCTCACTGTTACATGTTCCAGGCTGGCTAGCTGGAAGAGGACTCTGAGGCAGTCTCCTGCCTCTGTGCCCCACCTGCACTGAGATTGCCCCGTCAATCCTTTCCATGGATCCCAGGGACCTGAACTCAGGTCGTCACACTTACAGGACAAGCAGGCTCTTCAACACCACCCCAGCCCCAATGTTCTTTGAAACCACAGATGTGCATAGCATCTGAGAGAAAATGGAAAATTAATCACTGTCATGATGGAAAATATTAATCTTGCTTTTAAAAAAAACCCATATTATCAAAAAGGCCAAACAGCCACAGTCACACAACACTGCATTATTTATTTATTTTCTTATTTTTTGGCAGAGCGAATAGCTGCTAAACAGAAAGAGTCTCCAGGCGATCGTGAACTCTGTGGCATGTGACTCGTGGCCTCTGTTTTACAAGAATGCCGTCTCTTCTGCCCTTCCAGTTATTTCCAGTTTTTGCTTCCACTATAAATATTCCAACCAAGGCAATTTTACATAGAAGCGTTGCACTTTGAAGTCTCTTCTCAGACCAAACTTCTAGAAGAATTAATAAACGAGAATTCCAGAAGGCACGGGTGCATCTAGTGACAAATGATTTTTGTACAGCCAGGGTTGTGAGTAGATTGACTGTAACAAACGCTGGTGGGCGTTTGGCGCTTTTAGTTTGTAAACACCTCTGTGGCTTAGTTCACGGACTCACACACTGTCGCTGTGTGGAATGGATGTCTGTGATGGGTCCCACAGTGCGTGGACTCACATGCTATCACTGCATGCAATGGATGTGTCTATGATGGGTCCCACAGCGCGTGGACTCCCATGCTGTCGCTGTGTGGAATGGATGTCTGTGATGGGTCCCACAGCGCGTGGACTCCCATGCTATCACTGTGTGCAATGGATGTCTGTGATGGGTCCCACAGCGCGTGGACTCACATGCTATCACTGCGTGTAATGGATGTCTATGATAGGGAATCCCACATGGCGTGGACTCACATGTTATCACTGTGTGTAATGGATGTCTGTGATGGATCCCACATTGCGGGGACTCACATGCTATCACTGCGTGTAATGGATGTCTATGATGGGGAATCCCACATGGCGTGGACTCTCACGCTATCGCTGTGTGTAATGGATGTCTATGATGGATCCCACAGCGCGTGGACTCACATGCTATCACTGTGTGTAATGGATGTCTGTGATGAATCCCACAGCGTGTGGACTCACATGCTATCACTGCATGCAATGGATGTCTATGATGGGACGCTGAGGTTCAATTTTTCCCTTTAGTTGTAGTAGCAAAGGAAGACACCTGTCCAAACCATTATTGGTCATTTGAAAAATCATAATTTGAATATATTCAACTGCATGTTTGTCTATTTCATTGGCACTTCAATGCCTTTATATGAATATATGTGAATTATTTAAATATTACTGATGTTTAAGCACTCACAGAGGTGGGGAGGTAGAGGGAGGACCAGGATTCCACAGGTTATCCTTGGTTAGTTTGAGCTACCCTGGGCTACATGAGACCCTGTCTCAAACAAACAAAAGTGAATGTGTTTAAAATTTTGAAGTAACTATTATTGGGATTTCCATTTTTTATACGTTCAAATCCTTTGGAATGCGATGTGTGACTTTCAGCTTTGAGCATAGTATTCTTACCATCCACTGTTGTAAGTTCTGTCAAACTCAACTGCATACCAAATCAAAAACTGTAAAAACTACAACTCTCCTGTCCTTCCCGGGGCTGTGGTGACAGGATCTACCATGCTCTGCTTTCATCTGGAGGCTGGGGGGGGGGGAGGGTTTCCAATCTCAGTTCTCATGTTTGAGCAGCAAGCACTTTACCTGGGGGTCCTAGGACCAGGACGGATCCCCGACAGACAGATAGAAAAGGATAACAAAACGACCAGCTTCTGGCATCTTCCTCGCTCTTGTGAGCTGAAACAAAGGCCTGGGGATCATTTTCTCTTACCAGCAGGGCCTACCTCCTGGTAGATAGATGGATCCAACAAGTCCAAAGCTGGACAAGGTTATGATTACCCCACACTTGGAACCTGTTGGCCTCCCTGTCTTTGCTCAAACTGGCCAGGCCAAAATTAGGGAAAGAAAAGCCTACAAAGGTCCTTAAAATCCCCAGCTCTCAAGGGAAGCTCAGGCTCGGGCTTCCCAGTCCCCCTCTGCCTCACACAGGGCTGTCCTGGCCATTTCTTCGGCTTTCACGAACGCCTTTCTTCACCCGCTGATTCTGCCCAAGTCTGAGATTTTCCCTGCTGTTACCTGCCACACTTGAGATTTCCCCCACCTTGTAATTCTTTAACTGGCTGAGAAAATGAACCAGATCCAGACCCCTGGATGGTAACATGCCCGCTGTGCCATCTCTGCAGCCCTACACTTAGATTTATTTTAGGCGTGTCTTGCTCTGGTCCACCTGGAATTGCTGCTGGGGTATGGTTCTGCCTGGGTCTGAGTGGCTCTTTTGACAAAGAATCCACCAGACACTGATGACTGAGGACACAGTCAATACCTGGCTCAAATTCCTTCCCTTTTAAGAGGTCTGAGAGCTGCTACGGGCTATACTAATAGGCTTGTTCATGCCAAGCCTGTTTTGTAAATGCACTGCTGGTGTCAGCGGAGGAGAAAGCAGCCCTAGCATCGGGAGCAGGCCCCGAAACAGCCTCTTACACAGCACAGAGGGCTTCTCAGAGCCGGACGGGCCTCAGACAGGGCCACACTGTGCCCATGATAGAGGAAAACAAACTGCACTCCCTGCAGGTCCGAACGTGGGGAGAATGAAGACCGCCGTGCCAGTCACAAACAGCAGACTCTCTTTGTCCTGCCTCGTGTGACTGACCACTGTCCCCCAAGTCACAGCTGTGTCTCTTCTAGCCTGCAATCATAGGATTGCCCCTGTGGCTGACAGCCCCGTAGCGGAGCGTTGAGCTAGAGGAAAACGATGACAGTCTGATCGAGGATCAGACTCAGGATGACTGGAGCTTGTGAAGAATTGCTTTGGGGTCCCTGAGGACAAACTTGTTCTTTTCTTTTTTCTGATCCCCGCCCTTTCTAAGACCCCTAGGTCTGTGTCATTCAGTAGCGCCCCTGTCCTCCCCCGGACAGAGGGAAAATGTTGCCTTAGACATGACAAGTCCTCCAGGATTGATCTGGTCTCCTGTTCATTTCTGGTGTGGAGAACTTGTTTTCTGTACTCTGGTGCTAGTCAGGGACCTGTCTTGTCCCCATGGTTTCCTTTGAAATGGTAAAGAGTCATCAATCTCTGGAGAATGCTAGGCTCGGGGGAGAAAGGTCCTAATAAGCCCACTGTGGTGGCAATTGGCATATGGATGGGGAGACAGGAAGTTCATCCTTTTAGGAACCAACCTCTGGGAAAAGAGAGGAACCCCAACATTCAAAGCCAGGACTCTGATAATGACCCTTCACTGTTTGAGTCGAGGAGGGCTCTGTCCCCTCTTAGGAAATGAGAGCCACGTCTAAGTGTACCATCTGCAAGATAAAGAGCTAGCCTTTCTTCTTCCATTGCAGCCAGTGGGATAAAGTGATAGTGAAAATAATGGCTTTATCTACCTAGTCTGGCTATTGCTATCAAAATTAGGCCTGGCCTGTGGTCCTATTTAGAATTCCAAGGCTGAAGTTGGTTTTCTGTTTTCACTTGTATTACCACTCCACCTAATCCTGGAGTGCCTAGGCAGAGGATGACCGTTAGGGAAAGGCAGGACCATATCTTTATTGGCTCCCATGTCTTCTCTCCATTCAATCGTCTTTTTGCCCCCATAGCTGGTCTTCTGGGATATGGAGTCTTTCATGAAGGTATGCCCCCGGGGTAATAGGTCAATAAACCCCAAGGACCAGCCTACAAGGGAAACCCTGCTTTTCTCCTTTTTTGGAAGTCTCTGTTTTCTTGATAGATTCAGGAGACATTTTTCTCTGCAGCTGCAGACAGGACTGCTGTGTGAGCTCTGTAGGAGCAGTTATGAGGGCCTCAGTTAGCCTGAAGGCCAACGGCAGAAGCTGGGGTCACAGGGTCTCCATGGACCCTCTCCTCCAGTGCACCATGGACCCTCTCCTCCAGTGCACACTGGGTGCCGTTGGAGCTCTCCAGACAGTTCAATACCTGGGGCAGGAGGATGAGAGATTAGCATATAAAAGAAGCCAGATGTGCTGGCTAGGTTTGTGTCAAAACTTCTGATACAAGCTAGAGTCTTTGGGAAAAAGAAAACGCCACTGAGAAAATGTTCCCAACAGATTGGCCTGAGGGCATTTTCTTGATGGGATGGGATGGGATGGGATGGGATGGGATGGGATGGGATGAGATGGGTTGGGAGAGGGCTCCTCGCACTGTGGGTCATGCTGCCCTGGGCTGGTGGTCCTGGGTGCTATAAGAAAACAGGATGAGCAAGCCACGGAGAGCAAGCCAGTGAACAACACTCCTCCATGACTCTGAATCAGATCCTGCCTCCAGGTTCCTGCCTTGAATTTCTGTCCTGACTTCTCTTTATGATGGATTACAAGCTGTAAGATGAAACAAACCCTTCCCTTCCAAAGATGCATTTGGTCATAATTTCATCACAGTAATAGAAATCTTAACTAAAACACCAGCCAATGAGAAAGGTTGGATGCTGGGAACTGCAGACCCTCAGACCCTGAATTTTCTATGACCCCCTTGCCTGCCAGAGTAAAGAACTTGTTTTCCTATGCTTGCAGCTGCTCTGGGCACCAGACCCTCATGAGTTCCTGATGGCAGGGGAGTGGTTTCTGGTGGGCTTGCAGCTGAAAAATCCTGAGAGCTAGGGCATGGCTATTAGTCAAGGGGAGTCCTATATGAGCTGCCCTGGAAAGCAATAAAAGGGGCATTCTTGTTTCAAGGATGACCTGTGTCTCTGTCTGTCTCTCTGTGTGTGCTTCAATCTCCAGCCATTGCCCAACTAGTGCCATGGTGCAGGCACTAGCTACAGCTGGAATTCTCAGAGCACAGCTACATTCAACAAAGGGGAACATGCACAGAAAAAGCACGTGGTATGCAAAGGACCCACAGAAAGGGTCACAAGGCTGAGGCAGTGGTTATGAAGATTCTCACCTTCTCTCTTCTGACAGGACATCAAGAAGCCCAGGCTGACGTTGACCTTACTATGTAGTTGGGGATGACTTTAAACCTCTCATCCTCCTGCCTCCACTTCCTGAGCGCTAGGATTACAGTTATGCAGCACCATGCCCAGTTTACGCATGCCGGGAAATTGAACTCCGGGATTTCATGTATGTAGACCCTGCACTCTATTGACTTAGTTACGTCCCTGTACTTTTTCCATATGTGCCTATAACATGGCCCACTAACAGTCCCTCTCTTTCTGCTCTTGGCCTGCTAGATATGGAAATGGAGGGGATGCCTGGTTCAGGGAAATAGCCGATACCTTTCAGGAATCAGCTTCATTTGGACAGGGAATCTAGAGACCACTACTGTTGGACTTCGTACCATGACCAGTTCAATTATGTTTAAAACATCAGAGCAGGGTCTTAACAGGGAGGAAAAGTTACCCTTTAAGACCTAGAGAGATGCCTCCTTAAGAGGCATAATTTAAAATAAGAGTTAGAGAGACACCATGAGAGGATGGTGATGGTGTGGGGGGGGGGGGGAGAGCAGGGAAACTTCCAGAGAAATCCCCTGGACAACAACAACCTTTTAGATCCTTTTGTGGTGTGACGAGAAGTTTCACAACACTTGCTTTAGTTGAGCACCGCACACCTGACAAAGAACCTGGAGGAAGAACAGCAAGTTAGGGGAGGCTGTTAGGCCACACACAAAGCTTCTGTCCCACCCGGTGAGCTGCTGGGAGGCGTGGCCTGATTTCTTCTGGCTGTGGGATCTGGTTTCTTAGAGTGACGACTAGCGTCTGAAGTGGGCAGTTCATGACCTAATGTTCATAAGGTGGCTTAGGCAGGACCCCAGAACAGGCCACCTAGAGAAAGATTTCTCTGGTCTTTGAAGATGGAATCAGGGTTAGAGCTTGCCCTTTGGTAGGGTAAAATTCCCACCAGTCCACGTGAATAAAGTACATGTGTCAGTGGGTGTCTGTGGGCTTTCTTCTTCAATAGCTCCTCCCCCACCCCCCACCCCCGCCTCTAGAAAATAGTAAGAAATAACTGGGAGTTTAGTATCTGACCCAGACAGAGGTGGCTCGCTGTAGCACGATCCTGTTATTAATAATAAAAGTCCAGAGTCCGATATTGGGGGTGAAAGCCGAGAGATGAGAGAAGCTATAGAGCCAGCCACTAGACAGATCTTTTTACCTCTACCAAACTGTCTGACTGAAGGGGAGATCCTATCTGGACTGTGTGCCTGTCTCCTCCTACCCTATATTCCTCTCTTCCCCTAGCCATATCACTTTCTATCTGTGCCTCTTCAGTGCTGGGATTAAAGGTGTGGGTTCCCAAGGGCTGGGACCACCTTTGTGTGATCTCTGTATCTCTTATAGACTGGATCCATTTCATGTAATCCTGGGTGGCCCTGAATTAGCAGAGATCCATCTGCCTCTGTGTCCTGAGTCCTGGGATTTAACGTGTGTGCCACCACTGCCACCTAGCCTCTAGTGGCTTAGCTCTGCACTCTGATCTTCAGGCAAGCTTTATTTTTTTGAACACCAAGAAAATATCACGACAGCTCATGGACAGCTGTTGGCAGGGGAGGAGTATGATGTGGGGGACGGCACTTTCTCTGCCTCACAGGGAAGTACCCCTCATTGTGAAAGTCCTTCAACAGCCTCCCCAAGTTCTGTTTCTCTGTGTCAGTTTCTGCCCCCTCATCTTCTCTGGAGCCTGGTGGTTTGTGTGTGGCTCCCAGGTTTCTGCACATCAATCCATTTATCACTTAATGTCTTACCTTGGCTATCATTAGTGTGTTCACAGATTAAAATAGAACCTCCCCACCCCCGCGAAGGCAAGAAGGTTCATCTGACTCCAGGAAAGCTTTCATGTCTGTAGACAACCCACAGAAATACAAGGCAGGAGTCTCAAGGTCAAGAGAACATTCTCTGAGCTGTGGTTCAGAGCAGACCTTAACCGGGGCCACAAAACAAAACAAAGACTGACTTCTGATTAGCCCAGGGACGGCAATTCTGTTCTGGAGTTTAAAGATGGGGCCCAGCAATCAGCTCCCGAGTTGTACAAATGCCACAACTGAGCCTTTTGAAAAAGAGGAGATATTCACACACACCCTGCACGCCTGCAATGACATTTAAATATCTTTATAAAATAATTTGAAGATCAAAGATCCAATTTGAAGAAATTTGTCACAGGCATGCAAATATTTGTAACTTAAATTTAAAGCATCCTGGGACTGTTTGCTGGAATCACATGCCGGGGAAAGACAGCCGGGAGTTGTGTGATGTGGCCAGACACAAGCTTTTGTGCAGTCTGCGGGCTGTGAGAGGCACAGAAGAGAGGCCAGCTCTGTGCCTCTGTGCCCTTCCACGGGACTGGGGAGGGGGTGGGGGGAGTGAGTGAGTGTGATCACATAATTATGGGGAAACAGCGTGGAAGGTGTCAGGCAGGGCTTTGAAATATTCATGTTAGAGCCAAAGAGAAGAAAACTGACATCATGCTTTTGAGTGAATTCGGAAAAAGATGAACACTATTCAAACGCTCCCTCTTACCTACCCACCATTACTTCTGTGTCTCTCTAGGAAAGGTCTGTGTTAGGTTGGGAGCATAGGTCCCAGTCCCTCGCATCTATCCCAGCCCCCAGGCCTGGTCTGGACTTCAAATCCCAGCAGGCCAGATCCTGACCCCTTCCTGGGGGTGGGGTCAGGATCACTCCCCAGGGTACTTAAGTGATCTCCCCAAAAGAAGAACACGTGGTCCCCCTTTCTTCCTCTCGGGGGTCGCTTTTCTGCGACTTCCCGTTTACCCCTCAGGAACACCCGAGAGCACAGATCTCCCATTAAACCTGGATATTTCTTAATTTGGCTTGTTTTGATTTGGCTTGATTGGGAATTTTTGTGTCGTCAGGAGCTAATATTAAGAAATATTCAGGAAATTCGGGATCAACCTACCCCTGGACCCAGCAATACCACTCTTGGGAATATACCCAAGAGAGGCCTTATCATACAACAAAAGTATATGCTCAACTATGTTCATAGCAGCATTGTTTGTAATAGCCAGAACCTGGAAACAACCTAGATACCCTTCAATAGAAGAATGGATGAAGAAAGTATGGAATGTATACATATTAGAGTACTACTCAGCAGTAAAAAACAAGGACTTCTTGAATTTTGCATACAAATGGATGGAAATAGAAAACACTATCCTGAGTGAGGTAAGCCAGACCCAAAAAGAGGAACATGGGATGTACTCACTCATATTTGGTTTCTAGCCATAAACAAAGGACTTTGAGCCTATATTAGTGATCCTAGAGAAGCTAAATAAGAAGGTGAACCCAAAGAAAAACATATAGGCATCCTCCTGAATATTAACCTTCATCAGGCGATGAAAGGAGACAGAGACCCAATTTGGAGCACCGGACAGAAATCTCAAGGTCCAAATCAGGAGCAGAAGGAGAGAGAGTACGAGCATGGAACTCAGGACCACAAGGGGTGCACCCACACACTGAGACAATGGGGATGTTCTATCGGGAACTCACCAAGGCCAGCTGGCCTGGGATAAAACCGGACTTGCTGAACATAGCTGACAATGAGGACTACTGAGAACTCAAGAACAATGGCAGTGGGTTTTTGATCCTACTGCATGTACTGGCTTTGTGGGAGCCTAGGCAGTTTGGATGCTCACCTTACTAAACCTGGATGGAGGTGGGTGGTCCTTGGACTTCTCACTGGGCAGGGAACCCTGGTAGCTCTATGGGCTGACAAGGGAGGGGAACTTGATTGGGGGAGGGGGAGGGGAATGGGAGGAGGTGGCGGGGAAGAGACAGAAATCTTTAATAAATAAATAAAAGGGAAAAAAATTTAAAAAAAGAAATATTCCTAACAGTCTGGATATTTGGATTTGCATCTTTTAATGTCCTTTGTCAGCACTGGTTCCTTCCTGTAACTCTATACTTGAAGCTCTATACTCAAAATGAATGAGGGAGGGCTCCCCCACCCATCACAAGACTGAAGGGATGGGGAGGCCCCAGAAAACAGCTCCTGCTTGTTTTTCTTTTCCCTGAATCAAGCAGCCTTTAATCTTGTCATCTGAGAATTCTCAAGGCTTAGCAAACAGTTCTTTGCAGTAAATACGTTGCCATAAAACTCAACTGTGTTTTCACAAAATATCTTAAATTAGTCATAATTCTCTGAACAGTCTTTGTAATTGACCCCTGGCCAGGAGATCAGTGCCCCAGAGAGGAAGATAAACATGTCAGCTGCTGTCGGCATGGGGCCTGAAACGATTATCCCTGTCACAGTATCTTTTCATTGGCATCGGCTTGAAACCAATGCCAAATTACAGTGAGATGCCAAAGAAACCGCTTATGCCATGGTCTCTAATCCCTGGCTACTGGGACCCTATTATCCCTGTCCTGCTGACCCTAACTCCACCCCCTTGGCATGTGGCACTTCAAAAGGCAAGTCTCGACTTCTCAGTCAACAACAGTAGCGGGAAGACCAATTGGACCAAGCCTAGGATGTCTTGAATGCTTGATAAGACACTTGCCCATGTGATTTTTGAAACTTCCCAGTCTGGGTTGATGGTCTGAAACTACACCAACATCCAGCTTGCTGTGAATCCGTTCTGTGACCCACTCTGTGGCATGTACAGCTCTTCTCAACATTGCAAGGACACGGAGAAGCCTTGCCTTGGAATGAAAACAAAAGCAACAGCCAACAATAGAGCAACATACTTATTCCCTAGTGACCCTGAGGAGAGGATTCTGGGATCCCCATAGATGTTGAAGACTCTAACATGAAGGAAAATCCTTCCGCATTTTTGAAACGCCTCACAAAAGCTCTGTTACTGTATACTAACTTAGATCTAGAAACTACCGAAGGCAGACAGTTACTCATGACCCATTTTTTTTAATCAGTGCTACTCTGACATTAGGGCTAAGCTTAGACATTTGGAGAAAGGCCCTTTGACCCTGCAGGCAGAAGTCCTAGAGTTGACTTTTAAAGTAAAGCTAAGACCTCTTCCCAGGAGCTTACAGCCAAGGAGAACTGCCTAGGATGGGCAAGATGGCTCAGTAGGTAAAGGCAACTGCCCCCAAGCCTGATGACCTGAGTTCCATCCCTGGCATACACAGGATAGATTTCCATATATGTGCCATGGCATATGCATGCCTCACATGCGCACGTGCGTGGCTACCTCCACGTGTGACTCAACTAAAACCTTTGTGCCGCATGCATGGGTTGCCCGTCATCTGCATCATCAGTGTGTGATGTAGTCACGTCAATCCCCTGTGCACATGTGCTAGGCAGCTTTTAAAAGCTGAACGTGCCATTTTTGCTCTCTCTCTCTCTGTACACCGTTTCCCAGGCCTGTGCGCCCTCTCCCCTCTAATAAACGCCTAAGTGGGTTTGTTCACGTCTCGTGTTTTCTTCTCACTCGCGTCAGATCATTTCAGGTACCATGGGTGGACTCCAGTGCCTCAAACAAGCCAGGCAAGTGCTCTACAACTCCAGTATACTCCAACCCAGTGCGACAGGGTTAGTGCGAGGTTTTAGTGACTTCATTTTTGCTGCCTGTGCTTACACTACAAGCAATGTAGTCGAGGATTCAGGAGACCTACCTCTGGGGCCAGGCAACCTGAGTACAACCAGGCTGTGCCATTTTGACTGAGTCTCTCAATGTCTGTGATGGCTGATATTATTAATTTGACTGGATCTAGAATCATCAAGGAAATAAGCCAATGAGCATGCTTGTACAAATGTTTCTGGATGGAATTAACTGAGCTGAAGATAAAACATATACCCTAAATATAGGCAGCCTGTTCTCCGGGTTTGGAGCCTGAACTGTGTAAGAATAGAGCAAGCAAGGCGAGCAGTGAGCATGCATTTGTTTCTGTTTCTCTCTGCTCTTGACTGTGGATGTGATGTGACTTCCTGTTCCAAGTTCCTGCCTTGGCCTCCCTGCTATGTAACCTGGAATTTTAAGCCAAATAGCTGCTTTTTACCTTAAAGCAGCTTTTGTCAGGGTCTTTTTTTTTTTTCCGAAACAGGGTTTCTCTGTGGTTTTGGAGCCTGCCCTGGAACTAGCTCTTGTAGACCAGGCTGGTCTCAAACTCACAGAGATCCACCTGCCTCTGCCTCCCGAGTGCTGGGATTAAAGGCGTGCGCCATTATCGCAGCAATGAAAGTGAAGCTAGAGAGAGTCATGGCTCTCCTGTCGCTGGTGATCCGATGCAGGTTGTCAAGCTTGCTCTCTGGTGCCTGTTCTCCCAGAGACATCTCCTCAGCCCACTTGGTCAGGTATCTTGTCATTATCACAAGTGACAAATACCATTCCAAAAGAGCTGGCATCTTAGTCAGTAAAATGGGGCTAAAACCTTACAACTAAAACACAAATGGAATTCCCAAAGAACCAACAGTGGGATTTAATATGTACACACACACACACACACACACACACACACACACACACACACTGTACTTAACACTTAATATAGGTGACTTTTTCATTATTGTGAATATAACAGATCTTTTGTCTCCTTAATTTTCCCCTCTACCTTTCTCTTATTGTTATTACAGAAGAAGCTTTAAAAATCAATCATATGATATGCCCTCAGTATTATTTTCATGAGTCTGGGGCATCACACACACGCGCATACATGCACACTCGTACAAGCACCCCTATTACTTATTAAACACTAATTACAGATCCACTATCAGGTTATGCACTGAGCTGGCAATGGAGATGTACAGATACCTGGAAAGCATCCTTGCCACAAGCAATCTAAAGATGAGCACAGGGTTGGGTATTCAGAATGGGATGTGATCACAGACCAGTGAGGATTTGATCTAGAACCCCCACTCCCACGGCACTTCTAGGGAGGAATGGGGACAGAAGGCTTTCTCGTGGGGACAACCATGGTTCTATTAGCAAGTCCTCTGGTGATGGACCTTTATATTATTTAGATTGTCATCAAAGACGATGAGCATTACTGACATTGATAAGGCAGGAACTTAGAGCAGCTGGTCACATCATGCCCCATGGTCAAGAAGAGAGAAAAACCAATGCTCCCAAATAAATCATACATGGAGGCTTATTATTACTTATAAACGCCAGCCTTAGCTTGATGTGTTTCTAGCCAGCTTTCCTGAATTGAAATTCCCCCATCTACCTTTGCCTCTGGGCTTTTGTCTTTCTCTGCGTCTGTGTACCTTCCTTCCTTTACTTCTTACTCCATGGTTGCTGTGTAGCTGGGTGGCCCCTGAAGTCCTCCTCCTTGTCCTGCTCCTGGATCCTCTCAGGATCCCCTCCCATGTATTCTCTCTCCTGCCAGCCACGCCTATCCTTCCCCATGCCTTGCTATTGGCCATTCGGCTCTTTTTTAGACCAATCAGATGTTTTAGACAGGCAAAGTATCACAGCTTCACGGAGTTAAACAAATGCGACCTAAAAGGATGCAACAGATCTTGGCATTGTTAAACAAATGTTCCACAGCATGAACAAATATAACACATCTTCAACTAATATTGCACAGCACAGGTCGACAAGCCAACCTGATCTAGACACTCCCTCATGGAAACTCTCTTCCAGGTGAGTCTGGCACATTGGCAGCTAAATATAATATCTTGAATAACGTTCGGAACAGTGTTCTTCATGACAGGGTCACAGAGTGAAAGTCGTTGCAAGTCTGTTTTCAGAAACAACACATAAGCGCCTGCTTCCTTGAATGTCACAGAGCACTGAACAATGATTTTACATTTTAAAAACAAGACTTGAGAACTGTCTCATTCACTTGGTCACAAGACACACCATGACCATGTTTACATAGCCCATCGGCCCATCCCTGCTGTTTCTCCTTGTTAGCAATGATTAGAATCCTTGCCCCTGGGATTTCTGCTGCCTTATTTTCCTTCCTTTTTTTTTTTTTTAATTTTCTCTTTCCTGGTTCTGAGGACTGAGCACAGGGCTTCACACATGCCAGGAAAGTTCTCCCCCACTGAGACACACCCCACTCCTCCTTTTACTTTTAATTTTGAGAGAGAGAGTCTCACTAAGTTGCCCAGGCTGGCTTTGAACTCTCTGTACCAGGCTAGCCTTGAACTCTGGAGAAGCAACAAGTCTGTGCTACCGAGCTCAGTCCTACTGTTCCTACTGCTGCATGTGATGTCTGCACTGAACTATCAGCTCTCTCCTGTAGCTGTTATTATCTTCTGTTTTATTTTAGTAACTCATGTTTTGGGAGATACATCAGGTCAAGGACAGACAAACAGCAACAAAACTGTGTATCTTGAGCCCACCTTCCCCTGCATGCAGAGCCATCTGTACATTGGATCCAACCTTCTTTTCAGGCTGCCATGCTGGGCTCCAAGACCTGCTAACAGGGGAAAACAAAAATGAATCACATTCCTGTGAACATTCTGCAGTCACCTGAAGAGACAGCCAGACACCTGCACTTTGGCAAAGCCTTAAAGATGATTCTGGGACCTGCTCGTAATTAACAGCTCCTTGTTAGGGATCTGAACTATTCTGTGAACTATACTGTGAGAAAATGTAGCACAGGTAGCAGCAGATTTTGAACTGAGAAATACATGGCATACCTAACACATGACACCAGCGACCACAAGCAGAAGGCGCAAAGGTCACCTGATTGGCTCTCAACAGGGGTGCACGGACAGATGTGCTGTGAACACGGCAAATTCAATGTCAGGCTAACTGAAGAGAAGCCCGGTGCCCAGCGTAGGTGATGATGTGTAAAGACAGTAATTAATAGCGACAAGAAAAAGCCTGGGGTTGCCTGGTGTTGGCACAACTGAGGGAAAATGAGAAGCTACCTTGCAGCCAGAACAGTTTAATGATGCAAGGACCTGCCTCAGAGGCCATGAGTTTCCTGTCACTGGACCTGCTGAAGCAGAGGCTGGGACATGTTTTGGATCTATGTTAGCTTTGTTTCTATTGCTAAGATAAAACACCCTTGCAAAAGCAATTAAATGAAGAAAGAGTTTATTCGGCTCACAATTCCAGGTGACAGCTCCTCACTTCATGGGGAAGTATCAGGAACCCAAAGCAGCCACTCATATAACATGTGGTTAAAAGCAGAGAGTGTTGAATCAACACATCAATGCTTGCTAGTGCTCAGCTTATATAGATCAGGATCCCCTTCCTAGGGAATGATGCCGCCCATAGTGTGCAAGCCTTCCCACAAGCCAGCCTGTTCTAGACAACCCTTAACTGAGACTCCTTTCCCAGGTGATTCTAGACTGTATCAAGTTGTCAACTTAAAAAAAAAATTCACAGATGGTGACATTATATATGACATATATAATTATATATATATGATATATATATATATGCTGATTTAATCAGATTCCCAGCAACTGCAGCCCGCACGCTGTGAAACTTTACACAGGCCAATCAGAGGCTCAAGAGGTCTTGATGCTCAGTCATGTGTTCATAAAAGGTTCAAAGAGAACCTGGAAACTCTGGAAATCGGCAGGAGGCAGACTTCTTCCAGGAAGGAGCAGCGCCAGCCCATTCACCCTGACCTTTATAATGACTTTTTTCAGAGGCATCATGGTTAAGGGGTGCAGTGAGCTTTGGAAAAGTCTAGGAAGGCCTCCCAAATGATCTCCCTGTGAGTCAGGGCGCTTGCCTACTAGAAAGGACATGGTAGGGGACACAGAGGTCTTTGTGCTCACAGAATGCACTAGGGGAACCTGGAATGTTAAACATACAGGGCTGTTCCTTTAAGGCAAGGAGTGCAAAACCTGTTTTCCACCAGGAAGGCTGGAACACATGTGCCCTTTAGCCTGATGGCCTTTTATATAATCTGTGTGACTGGAGACTTTCCGGCACTGGACCTTCCTCCAGACCCTTCTCGTAAACTTGTTTCTTGTCAAACATACTTCATAAAGAGTTTCAATGTAGTCAAGTCTATATTTAGTTTACTTGGTCCCTCAAAGGGATTTAGATATTCTTTCTTGTGCACAGAGGATTGCGATAATTATCACAAGAATCGTTTTCACCAGATTGAAATTTGGAACAGCACTGGAAACTGATTCCTGTTGTATTGAGCTCTTCTTGCCTCCTGAAGCTCGTGAAGGTGCCTGTAAAATTCACAGAGACCCCTCCAAAGGATATGATTCTCCTAGTTTCCAAAAGAAGGAGATTTCCTGGAGGCAGTGGGTGTCTCTAAGGGATTTTTAATTCCTGGGTCAAGTCAGTTTTCAAAAGCGTTGTTAGACCAGGAGTAAAGTGGGACCGAGAGGGATAGCTCAGAAATACAAGGACGCCCCATGAGACGACAGTAGGCATGATTCTAGGGGAAGGGGAGAAGTTGAGGACTTGCGTGCATAATGGTTTCCTCTAAGGAAGAAAACGCAAGCTGTGTGCACACACGGCACACACATAAATGAACACATCGGTGTCTTTCCACAACGTGACAATTATTAAATAATAAATTCTCAAACTTGGGGTGTTGGAGAGATCTCTCAGCAGTTAAGAGCACTTGCTGATCTTGCAGAGGACCTGGGTTCAGTTCCCAGCACCCATGTGGTTACTCACAACCATCCAGAACTCTGGTTCCACAGAATCCAACACTCTCTACCCTCTTCTGACCTCCACCATTGTGGGCATGCATAGAGTATACATACATACATGGAGCAAAACATGCATACCTATACAATAGGAGGGAGGAGAAACTGTGATCGGTGTATAAAATAAATGACAAAATTAATTGAAAAACTATTAAAAATATACAAGCTATGTCAATTTCTTTGGGTATATTTATCAGGCAGTCCTGATGTTCTTTGATAGCTGATTGACTGTTGGCAGTCATGGGGTCTTTCAGTCCAATTTTAATTACTAATACTCTCAAATTGTATATTCCACCTCATACAGTAATATGTATGTATGTGCATGTATGTGTTTGCTACCGCATGGCCACAAAAGACCTCAGAGTTCAAAAGGGTCATAATGGAGGCAGGGATCTGATAAAGGTACAAAATGAGACACATCAGATGTTATTAATATTAACAATTAATAATATTTGGAGAGTTTGGGTGCATACAGAGCTCCTGGGAGCATGCAGAGCTAGCTGGAGCCCTGGAGTCTGGTCAAGCTACTGAAGAACTAAACGGTTGAAGAAAAAGGTGTAGAATCTGTGTTCTGATGGATGGTGAACAGACAAATGGACAGATAGATGGATGGATAGATGGATGGATGGATGGAAGATGGATGGATGGATGGAGGATGGATAGATGGATGGATGGATGGATGGAAGATGGATGGATGGATGGAGGATGGAT
>NC_022030.1:63099148-63104445 GCF_000317375.1 Microtus ochrogaster
GATGGATGGATGGAGGATGGATAGATGGATGGATGGATGGATGGAAGATGGATGGATGGATGGAGGATGGATAGATGGATGGATGGATGGATGGATGGATGGATGGAGGATGGATGGATGGATGGATGGAGGATGGATGGATAGATGGATGGATAGATGGAGGGCAGTTCAAGAAGGTTGCAACAAGCAGTGGAGACCCTGCTGAGCTGCAGCCCTGGGACGATGGTGGGTTCTCTGACTCTCAGGTGGTCAGATGACAGGCCAGAGGGGCTGTGTTTGTTGCATTGTTCTGTCTTTCTCTCTATGGGGTCCGGATGTCGGTGTCCTACCTCCGCTCCATCTGGTGTATTCGGTAAGTTTTCAGGTCTGGTTTTTCTGACCATTTTAATATGCATGTGTGCCCATGCGTTCCCAGCCCACTTGGATACGTTGATCAGTGGTACCCTTTGGTTTGTTGCGGGAATACATTACTTCTCAGCCTGTGTCTCACAGCTGTTCTGGATGCTGGAGGAGGAGTTGCCCTGCCTCTGCATCTGCATTCAGAGGCAATTTTGCTTTCAGAGCAAATTCTGGCTCTGAAAAGTGGAGTCATTCAGGGCAGGGCACAGCCTGAGGCCACTTTTTCCCACAGTGTGGGGTGACTTAGAAAAGGGCTCCACACATATCATCCGCAGAGAGTAGAAAGGCTGCTCAAAATTCCTTAAAGGAGCTGAAACGTAGTGATTGTTTCTGAGTGTCCGACATCTGTTACAATGGGCCGAGCTGAGAGACACGTTCAAGACCTAAGGGCTGGAGCCTGCAAACAGGACCCTAGGGCGTGAAGACTACAGCTGGGCTCAAGTTCAAATGAGTTCGTGGGTGTTAGGACAGCCACTCTGAGTCCAATGGCTGATGGCTTTATAGCAAGGCAGACACAGAGACACGCCCACAGAGAAGATGCTGGAGCAGAGGCCAGCATGGACACAGGGCAGAGAGAGGAAACTGGAGAGGGGCCCAACCAGACTGCCCCTCTGAGCCTCCTGGTTGAGACCCCCTGCTGGTGGTGATGTGTTCCAGCAGCCCTTGGAAGCAAACACATGTACTCAGCACTTCTCCTGGGGACAGTCCCCAACTTCAGGGTGTTGAACACCTGTGGTACAACAGTGATGAGCCCTCACCAGATTCTGAGCCAGTCCTCTCCCATGATGCCAAGTGGTGGCAAAGAGCTCAGCTCCTGGGGCGATGTTCAGTTAGGAATCTTGAATGAATTTTCATCTGGTCACTTTCAACTTAGGTTGGACGTATGGGACATAACCCATTGTCAGCACAGGAATACCTGTGTTTGAAAGGTCTCTGGCAGGAAATATGAGGGCAAATGAAACGAAATGAGCAAACGTACCATGCGCCCAGCTGGGACAGGACATCTGGCATCTCTGTGGGAGTGGCTGGCCTTGGTGACATGTAATTTCATATCAGTGGTGTAGGGTGGATAGCAGACTGCGGAATGCAGATATTTGGAGAGGGAAGAGTTCTAGGGTATAGAGAGAAGGGAATTCATGAGCTGTGCTGGTCCAAGCTGAGAGCAAGGTCCTGGGTCCAGATTTAGGAGAGATGTCTGTCTGAGGAGCAGGGACACAATTTCCCGATTGGATACAGCTGGCCTGGGATGAAAGGGGGTGGGCAGAGGGGAGGGAGGGAGCACAGTGGGTGTTTGTTTTGTCGATCAAAATCTTTCTGCTGCCCCTGTAACACATTAGCCCCAAACAGCAAAGCATCCCTTTGCCTTCAGATTCCAGAGTCTTTGGGATTAAAGGGCTGGGAACAGAGAAACTGCCAAGAAGAAAGAAAGAAAGAAAGAGAGAGAGAGAGAGAGAGAGAGAGAGAGAGAGAGAGAGGGAGGGAGGGAGGGAGGGAGGGAGGGAGAGAGGGAGGAAGGAAGGAAGGAAGGAAGGAAGGAAGGAAGGAAGGAAAGAAGGAAGGAAGGAAAAACCTTCTCTTCCATGAAGCATTTAAGATTTCCAGTGCACAACCAAATACATTTTACTGCTTGGATTTTGATTTTGTGTTTGTTTGTCTGCCTCCTCTGGCTCCAAGCATGTGATGTGGAAATGTATATATCCAAAGATTTCCAGCTCCACTGCCCAGCCTGGATGTCCTCTTTTGTGTTAGCCTACAAGACAGAATTCCAGACTTCAGCCATTGTTGCTACTAAACGCTTGAGTTCTGGTGTTTTTCATCAAGGTATATAATTGCGAAGCATGCAAATTAGGCAAGTCTGTGAGCTGTAATTTCTCTGCCTCAAAGGAGGGGGTTTGTAATGAAAACGGATGATTGAGCAGGATTCTAAAAGCCACTGGAGACCGCATCGGAACACACCCCACTCTTCAGGAAGTGGAGCCCACTCTCTCGCAGTCGGACTTGGCTTTGGAGTCTTCCTTAGCCCCCTCCGATCCAGCGAAGAGCAATGCGATCAGCGTGCCTGGACATTTTCTCCCAAGGAAAGCACGGGTGTTTCTTTTTATCGGCACCAAATGAGGCTTCCCATGGAGTTGTAGTGAACTATGGGGTGGATGGGCTGGTAGGCAGGCCTGGCTTCCCCGGGCCATGGGCAGGGTTGTCCTAGCTTTGGGAGCAGAGCCCGCCTCACTCCTGGTGTGCCCGTCAGAAATGCACGCTTGGCTCTCATGCCTCATTGGAAGGGAGCTTTCACTGCTCAGCGGGTTCCGGAGACTTTCACCCTCCTGATGGAGTATTTGTGTCCCTGAGTGGTTGGAAATGTTGCTGAGTAGAGCCAAAGTGCCTAAAACGCCACCCATGTAAGAGGACTTCAGCAATGCAGCTTTGGCTCCTGCATGGAGGTGAACGGGCTTCCTCCAATCAGCTCAGGTTGGCCTTCCACAGCGCCGCCGTGTGGCCCGGGCGGAAGTGAGAGCACGATGGACCAGAATTCCTGAGATGGAGAAAATTAGGTAATTTGTATGAGACAAGAGTTGGTCATGTGGCTTTAACAATAGAACACGAGATTTTCTGAGAATTAAGGCATATACATCCTGGTATCATTTTGGACAAACTATCAGAAGTAACCGATATGTTTATGCCTGAAGCAGATAGAGACGATCTGGAACCTCCAAACAATTTCTGTCTCTGGTAGGACAGCAGTGACAAGCTCTGTTTCTCTGGCTTCCACGCACCCGCACCCGGCAGGGCAAACGCATCACATGGTCAGATGGCTAGAGTGTGACCTGGTTGTGTAATCCCCACACCCCAGCTCTACCCTGTCCCGACGCCAGGAGGCCAGAGCGAGGTGGTAGGTGGGAGACTTCCAAGGAAGATCATGGAGAGGTCTGCTTTCCCTAACTGTGCCTTAGGCCCAGGTCCGCCTTCGTTCCTTACTGAGGGTACCAGATATAACTGGCGCCTCCTCCAGCTACTGAGGACTACAGTGCCCACGGAAAGGGCAAATTGAAGAGGGGTCTAGCTCAGCAGTTCATCCCCCTGGGCCAATAAGTATCATTCTCATTGGCTGGTAGCTTTCTTTTCTCTAGCTCCTCTCTTAGTTACGATAATTAAATGTTATATAACCCTTTGGCCTTTGGTCATGTAGGGTTTTGTTTTTTGTCTTCTGGGTTGGTTCCCCCCCCCCTTTTGATATATAAGTTTATCACTGAGAGATATGGCATGCTGGTTCTTTGAGTGTTTGCTGTCAAATTTCTGCCCACAAATCGTAATCATGGGAATATCAGGGAAAGCTAATTTTAAATCAGGCTGGATCGAGATCTAGATAAATGACTATGATCTCTGGCCAGAAAATTATTTGGTTTTCAGCCAGGAGGTGGTAGTGCACACCTTTAATCTCAGTGTTTAGGAGACAGAGGCAGGAGGATCTCTGTAAGTTCAAGGCCAGCCTGCTCTACAGAGTGAGTTCCAGGACAGTCGGGGTTACACAGGGAAACCCTGTCTCCAAAAACCAAAGTGTTTTTAAAATTTTATAACTGCCTCTTACAGAGGCTTAGGGAAAAGAGACAAGACGAAGCTCCGGAGGAGGACAGATGTGAGGCCAAGGAAAACAAGGTTGGGTGTTGCTCACGTCCTACGTCAGGTCACCCGCAGCGCAGGTGGAGCACACCTTTGACTCACAGGCTTAGAGGCATGTGGATATTTTTGCCCAGATCAAGTGTCTTCAGAAGGTCATCCCTCTTTGGCTGGGGCGTGGAGGTCCCCAAGAAGCAGCAGGAAGTGGATGTCTGTCAGCCACCACATCGCTGTAGTGTCAAGTTGGGGGCGGCTGCTGGGTTCCTCTCATGTTTTAGCTATCTCTTAAAGGGCCACTAGGAGAAAATCAAAATGAATACTTTATAAAGATTTTTTTTGGAGAGGCTTACTCTTGATGGCTCTGAAGGACGCTTGCCAGGCTCTGTGAAGTGTAACCAGCTCATTATAGCTTCACCTGGGAACAGTCTCTGGTGAGTGGGAGGCCATCAGGAGACTCAGAGATAGGAATTGAAGGGGACATTCAAGTGGGGGGGGGGCTCTTGGCCAGCAGATCTTGGGGGAGGGGACGGCATCTGGGGCCTGCATTCCTGACATGCCCAGAAGGGCTGACTAAGTTCCCAGAGCATTCCCTGTGTGAAGGGTCTTTTCTGACAGGCATGGCAAGGCATGGCCGCCTGTGTCCTCTGGTCATAGGTTTTGTTTGGTATGGATTTGTGTTGGTATCTTTGAGTAGCTATGAGAAATGAGATGTGCTTTTTTAAAAAAATATTAACCTTTCCAATTGTTTGGGTGGTTTTTCTCTATTTTGTAGTTCCGACTATTGTTGAATTTGCTATATAGACCAGGCTGGCCTCAAACTCAAAGAGATTCCCCTGCCTCCGCCTCTGGAATGCTGGGATTAAAGGCGTGTGCAACCATGTTTGGCTAAGCGTTCCAGTTGTAATAAGGATATAATTTACTTTCTAATTTGTCTTGCAAGGGTTACCCCCCCCGTGTGTGTGTGTGTGTGTGTGTGTGTGTGTGCACGTGTACATGCATGAAGGTGTGTGACAGTCATACGAAGGTCACAAGTCAGCCATGGGTGTCATTCCTCAGGCACTACTCACCATATTTGTAAGACAGGCTCTCTCACTGGCCTGAAACTCAGCTAGTAGGCTATGCTTGCTGGCCAGTGAGCCCCAGGGATTTTCCTGTCTCTGCCTCTTCAGTGTTAGGCTTACAAGCAACACTCACTGAGAAAGGGAGAGGTCTTCCTTGGAGATGAACTCCCTAATTGGTGATCCAGTATAATGTGATCAGTTCTGAAATCATATACATCCAAGTGA
>NC_022030.1:63104545-63108319 GCF_000317375.1 Microtus ochrogaster
TATATATATATATGCAGCCGACAGTGGATAGACTCGTTAGGATGTATTTATACATTTATGCTCTTATACTTAAAAAACTGTCCACCGTGAATTTAAGAGGGCAGAATTGGGGGTAGAGGTAACGGGAGACAGAGGGGGAAATTATGCAATTGTATTTTTTTAATGTGCAGAATAAAATAAAATATTCAAAAACCAGGACGTTGGCCCTAGTCCTGGTGTTAAAGGCAGCTCCATTCATTTCTAGACTACAGACTTGCAGGAAAGCCTTCAGTCTGTCTTTGCCAGTTCCCCTTCTGCAGATGCAGACAGCCTCACAAGGCTGATGCTAACCCGGGTCAGATACAGCACTCCACCGATTCTCAAGATTTATCAAAATGCTGTTTATACTGTGGAAGTTTTGTTTGCTTCCTCTCTGACCCCCCTATTACTGAGAGCCCCTCTGCATTTAGAATGTCAGGAGAGCCCCCCTGTGGATATTCTAACAACTGTAATTTGCTGTTTCTGTAACCCGTGATACAGGACACAGGCTCTCACATCCGCTTTGTGTGTGTGCCGGCACAGCGTGTGATCCGTGACGTTGACTGAATACCCGTTGCCATGCGCAAAAGGAGTGTGATTACAGGCTAGAGTGTGGTACAACCAGGAGCAAGGTCAAATCCCAGCCAGTTCCGAGCACTTCAGGAAAGGGTGGCTCAGGGGAAGCGGACCTGTTTGGAGGACCTTCCAGCAAGAGGGTTATATTATCAGAATGGTCTCAGGAAGGTGTGGACATGATGCCTTGAGTCTTCCCAGAGCCACACTCTAAATTTAATCAAATTCACCAGAACAAATTAAAAAATCTTTTCTAAAGGAAAAGGGGGAGGAAATGAAAAGGAGATTTTTTTTTTTGTAGCACATATTATCAACCATCAAGAACTTCACATTGCCCTCCAAAGTCTCCCCCCTTGTTTCTTATGCAAGCCAGTCAGTTGGCTATGCTGGCCAGATAGTCGGCATCAGTGGAGTGCTGAGCATAAGTAGGGTAAGAGATCGGCCGACGGTTTAATGGAGTACCTAAGATGTTATACATGTGATAGAAGCGATTGCTGCACCTTTGTGTAAGTACCCTGAGCATCCATAGACTGTGGGACCTTGGGGAGCAAACCTTCCTTCATAGGGTCTTGAGGGGAAACAGCTGTGTCTCTTCCCTGGCGCCTGTGGCAGTTCTGCTGGCCACTCCCTGACAGTGTCATCATTACCCATGGTGTCACAGTGGCAACCCTCTCTGAGGTTGCCCACGGTCCCTCTGCCCACCTGACTGCAGTTCTCATGCTGCTGTCTAAGGGTCCCATCCTCTGGGCCAAACTTTCCAACTGACCTTCATTCTCCAAGCCCAAACTTGTTGCCCCTTCTGCACAAGTCTCCTGGCCTGACTCCTTCTCCTTCCTGTCATACTTTGGTGGATGCTCAGTCATCCATGGGTCTTCTCATGGGATCACTCACCAAGACCTAATCATCTCTTTCTCGGAACTTGGCCAGCTCTCTTCCTGCCCTCCAGGTCTGTAGAACTCTCCACTATGGCAACCCACAGCCATTTGATATTCTGAACACTATCAGCGGTGAGTCTGCGCAGCCAGGGACTCATTCCTTGCTGCTCCTCTCCCCTCCCACAAGCTGTTACCGTGCCTATGTCCATAACTACCACCAGAATTCTAAAAAGAAAAAAAAAATCCTTGGCTTATAAGGAAATAATAGGAACATGGCCCTTGGGGTCCCAGTGATCATTTGCCATCTCCCCCAAACCCTGCAGGATCCTCAGCATCTTTATATTCACGCTGGCCCTGAGCCTTCCACACGGAACATCCTGCTGCCCCATCCTGCTCCCTTCCTGGGAAATCTGCCTTTCCCTCAAGACTCTCCTCAGCTCTCTCTGGAGGACAGGGCTGTCACTATCTGTCCCTGCAGTAAAGTACAACCAGGAGTGACATGCCCTTTGTTTCTCTGAATGAGTACCTTTGGCTAGGAGCAGAAATAGCCACAAGGAAGCCAGTATCTGTACCCTGGTGTCCTGGGCCTTATTGGTAACAGCACCGCAGATGCCCATCTGCAGTGGACTTTTGTGGACTCTGTCACCTCACACGGTTGTGGGTGCCTTGCTTCAATCAGATAAAAACTGCCCTCCTAAGGCACCTTCTGGTTGGTTTCAGAAAGAGCTGACTGGCCAATAGCTAGGCAGGAGATGGCAGGCAGGTGGTACTCCCTAGACAAAGATGGGAACTCTGGGAAGGAATCTGAGAGACACAGAGGATTCTCCAGTGAGACACAGAGCAAGGCAGATGTTCAGTATGGAGGAGAGGGAATGACCAGGTGGCAGAATGTAGATTAATACAAACGGGTTAATTTAAGTATCAGAGCTAGTTGGGAACAAGCCTAAGCTAAGCTCTTTATAATTAATAAGAAGTCTCCTAGTCATTATTTGGGAGCTGGTGGCCCAAAGAAAGTCTGACTACAAACAGGTTCTCTCTTCAAGGAAGCTACAACTAGGATCCAAGTACCGCTGGGAGAAGATAGGGAACTGGCCACATTTCACTGCTGAAAACCCTACGAGGGGCCAGGAACTAACATGAAGATTCTGGGGGACAGGGTGCATTAGTTACTCTTCTGTAACTGTGATACAATGCCATGAGCAAAGCAACTTCTAGAAGAAAGAGTTTAATTTGTGCTTACGATGCCAGGGGGATAAGACCAGTAGGCATGGTGGCTGGAGCAGGAACCTGAGAGCTGATTGCTTACGGCTTGAATACGTATCATGAAGTATAGAGAGAGAACTGCAAATGATGTGGAACTTTGCACTCTCAAAAACCACCCTCAAGGACGAACTAAACCTCCCCAGACAGCACCACCACCTGCGGACCAAGTTTTCAACCATCTGAACCTATGGAGGGTATTTGTCATTCAAACCACTACACCAAGGATGGAGAGACAGCGCATAGGAGCATGGCCCCTGCGCACTGCAGAATGAAGCCAATCAGACAGTGTGTCCTACCACCATGGCTGTGATTAAAATGTATTGTTGCGGTTATGGGGATACATCATGCTATCCACACACTGGAGGGAATGAAGAAATGATACAGGAATGATGGAAACAATTTGACTGTTTCTTCCTTATTGGCCTATGTATGTGTGGTGTGCATCTGTATATTCACATGTGTGTGTTGTGACTGTGTATGTGTGCGTGCGTGCGTGCGTGTGTGTGTGTGTGTGTGTGTGTGTGTGTGTATGCATGTGGAGGTCTGAGTTGATACTGGATTTCTTCATGGATCACTCTCTGAAGCAAGGTTACCTACTGAATGCAGGGCACACTGATTCTGCCTAATCTAGCCAGTCAGTTTACCTGGGGAGCCCCCATCCCTGCCTCCCAATAACCACACCTACCTGGCTTTCAGGTTCTGGGGATCCAAATTCCAGTCTGTAGGCTAGCACTGTATGCACTGAGCCATCTCCTTGTCCTTGACCGTTCCTTTAAAGAACAAACACATTACCATCTGACCCTGTCACTCTATTCTGGGTATTTACCCACGGGTAATAAAGTGCATGTCTGTACAAAACCCACCCTCAGCATTCACCCAGACTTCTCTGTGAAACCCCAAAACTGGAAATAAGTGAGAATCTATCATCAGGGGAATTCACAGAGATTGACTAGCTGCAAGACAGAATGTTCCTATCAGCATAGAGGAGAAGCTACTGATAGTGTGTGTGTGTGTGTGTGTGTGTGTGTGTGTGTGTGTGTGTGTG
>NC_022030.1:63108419-63116428 GCF_000317375.1 Microtus ochrogaster
GAGAGAGAGAGAGAGAGAGAGAGAGAGAGAGAGAGAGACAGACAGACAGGCAGGCAGACAGACAGACAGACAGACGGAGGGCAATTTGTCTAGGTTGATTCTTCCCATTGGGACATGGGAAGGAACTCGGGTCATTAGGCCTGGTAGCGGGCCCTTCTACCTGCTGAGCCACGGTTCCTGCCCCCCACTGCTTTTACGAAACCTCACAGTCTTCTGTGTTATGTGCAGATAGGCTCAGCCAGACAAATCAGAGGCTGGATCTAAAAAGACTCAAAAAAAAAAGGTCTATTTATAGGAATCTACCTCCTGCCCCCCACAGGGCCGCTGTCTACCTGTCTGCCTCCTCCCTCTCTCCCCTCCACCCTGGGCCGCTGTCTACCTGTCTGCCTCCTCCCTCCCCACCTCCACCCCAGACTGCTGTCCACCTGTCTGGCTCCATCATTTTGGCCGGCACAGAGTTCCCTACATAGTGAGTGCTGAATCCCCTCCCAGGTGGGCTGGATAGGGTTGATGGAAGCTGTCATTCCTTCCTCCTCTTCCCAGGACCTCTGCTCAGAGGCTGACTCGACACCCAGAGATGTAGGAATCAGGTCACTACCAATGTTCCTTTCTCCATCTGCGGTGTCAGTGCAGTAAACAGGACAGCGGACACTCGGGATGGCTCTGCATCCTCCCAGAGGCCTCCTCCCATTCTGTCTGAGTTAGGCCTCATGGTGGAGACACAGCATGCCATCCTGCCTTGCCTGGTGCCGGCCAGGCTAGAATCCCATGCCATGAGGATCTTTCCCCTCTATTTGTGCAGTGACTCCTACCTGCTAGGCCACTGGCACTGTCTCTTGGAGCAGGCAAGCTCCCCCAAACAAGTGGCGCCCCAGCCTCCTGGCCACTTATCTGTCTAATGTTGATAGATACATAGCAACTGTAGCACAGGACCAGACAGGCTTGGAGGGGAAGGGGGCATAGGATGGCGAACAAGTGAACTGCTTCCTAATTCCTAAAGGACATAGAGGTCCTAGCCACTTGGCTCTAGTTTATTACGTAAAACAGTGTTGGTGGCATCTGTAGGTCTGTTGGGAGTGTGCTGTTCGGAAATGCAGCTTGGCTAGCTGCCTCTGTTTGGACACTTTAGTTTGTTCATTCTATGAACAACCAGATGATATGCACCATGTACTTGACACCTTGGGATTCAGTGAGCAGTGTACATACTCCTCCCCAAAGCAGACCGTTTTAGTTGGATTTCCATTGCTGGGAAGAGATTCCATGACCATGGCAACTCTTACAAAGAAAAACATTTCATTGGGGCTGGCTTACAGCTCAGAGGCATAGTTCGTTGTCAGCATGGCGGGAAGTATGACGATGGAACACAGGCAGACATGGTGCTGGAGCGGCAGCTGAGAGTCCTACGTCTGGACTGGCAGGCAGCAGGAAGAATAGGCCACCCTGGGTTTGGCTTGAGCATCTGAAACCTCAAAGCCCGTATGTACCCTAATGACACACTTCCTCCTACAAGGCCACACCTCCTAATAGTGCCCCTACCTATGGGCCTATGGGGGCCATTTTCATCCAAATCACCACACAGGCCTTGAACAATTGCACACTCCCGCAGTCACACACTACACAGGGGCTCCCGAGAAGGAAATAAACAGGACTTTCTACAAGCGTGGGATCTGGGGGCTGCTTTGCAGGATGGAACGTGGAGCTGGGGGGGTTGTTTTAATGACATTTGTGCTGCTGAGGAAGGGTAAGAGGGAGGCAAGTGTGTCAGTATGTGTGTGTCCCTTGTCAGGGAGGCGAGGAGCTTAGCCATAGAGGGGGGAGCATTCGTGACGGCACTTCCAGAGGAGTCCACTCCATATTGGGGCCTTAAAAGAGGATCATGAGAAAATTGGCCCTTGGTCATAGGGAGGAGGGGCTGTGAACATGCTCAGTGAGAAGGCAAGCATTGCTGAGCGAGACCGCGAAGTTTAGCCAGCTGAGCATGTGTGTTGAATGAATGAACGGAGAGACGGGAGGAAATGGTTCCTGGGGCGGAGGGGGCAGGGTCTGAGTCTAAGGTTTCTGGAGATAAGCAGGCAGCTGGCCCATGCCAAGACGGTCATTAGGTCGTTGGGGAAGCGGCTCAGTTGGCAAAGCGCTTGCTGCACAAATATGAGGATCTGAGTTTGATCTTTGGCACCCACATAAAAGCCAGGAGTGAGGGCACGGGCCTGTGATCCCAGAGCTGGGGAGCACGGGACAGGAGGACTATGAAAGGAATATGCCCCGACTTTCACACCGTGATCTTTGTTAATCAAAGGGAGACCAAGGAAGATCAATAGAAAAATCACTCTTTGTGTATTGGCCATGGAATTCTTCCCCACGAGTGGACTGGCACCTTTGCATTCAGGACAGCACAGGGTTTATGGCTGTGCCCCGTGCTTCTTGGTCAGTGCAGCTGACTTCCCTTCAACTTTACGGGGTCGCTTGTTATCTCAGATGGGCCCACTCTTTCTTTCTGTCTTCCTTCTGTAATGCCATGGCTGATCTTCAGTGGGAAACAGGGGACAACTTATCAGAATCAAATAGGGTGGCAGAACCCTGACATCAAAGGAAGGGCATTGTTTTGGTGGGAAGGTCATAAAACTATAAGAATCAAAGTACATCCTGCCTGAGGCCTACTTCTTCCTGGACCCTGGAAAAGGGTGTCCTTTGGGGTCTGGGGGACTCATTTCCTTTTTTAAAAAAAATCTTTTCTTTTTAATTTTAAGTGATTATTATTTTAGTTGGGAGTTCCACTGTGCTGCTCAGTGAACCGTGAACTCCTGGACTCAAGCAATTCCCCTGCCTTGGCCTGCAAGTGCTGATGTTATAGACATAGACAACTGAGGTCCACTTCCTTTGGTTTTTAGACTCACACGTTACTCTACCCCCCCCCCCCACACACACACACACTGACTTCCTGTGTAAAACAGTGATACTCACAGGAGCTTCGTGGGAAGGGGTTGGTTATGCGCCCAAGAAGTCTGTCCAGCATGCAGGGTGACGCCAGTGATTGGGAAGTGTGCTCAGCGGATTGTGGTCTAGACTGTGTTGTTTGAACACTGTGCAATTCAAATTCCCCCTTAGAGACACTGCAGGGCTTACTGGGTGTAAAGTGAGAGCAACCTCTGCCCCTCCCTCCTGTCTCTTCCTGCCTTACCTGCACTTATGCTGTGTGCCTCTTGCTCCCTCTAGTGGCAGAACTGAACAGCAGCACAATGAAAACATCCAGCCTACTGGCTTGCGTAGTTCGTTCTCCTGCCCCAGAGATGGACACTGTCCACAGACTGCCCACTTTGACATTCTAGAGAACACCACAACACCTTAGGGAATGTCACGGTCATGAGACTAGTTAGAATGGAGTCTCGCGAGAGACGATTTGACGGTTTTACACCCCTCAATTTATCTTTGACCTTAAAACTCCATTAATTTTTCCATGCCCTTTCCATGCTAACGACCCTTATCTCTGCAAGGTTATTACTCTCATCTTCCAACATGGATCTCTTACACTCTCGCATGGTTTAGTTAAGCTTCATAGTCCTGTTAAAATACATGTCATTTATGTGATGTGTTCAGATATATGAAAGCTGAAGAAAGAATTAGAAACTCACGCTTTAATCCCAAAGATATTGGAAGGAATCTCTTTGCAAAGATTACAGGTTTTTAACACTAATGGGTTTCAAATCTGTGGTTAAATTGAAATGAGGATTCTGCTTCAGGAGTGGCTTGGGCAAGTGTGTTTCTATCTGAAGCTTTGAAAAAATGTGATGGTAACCCAGTCACCCCAAGAACTGTCAGTTTAGGTTAAAATGCTCCGTGTCTCTGTGTTGGTAACGTGTGAGGAGATGTGATATTAAGGCAGTTTATTTAAAATGGGGTGCATTCCTTTGAGCCTCCCTGAGAAAGTACAGTGTATCCACATCTGCCAGTACTAGTAACTGGGGATAAAAAAAATATTTGAATAACGGCTGGAAAGATGTTTCAGTGGACTAAAGTGCTTGGGCTGTGTGAGTTGTGTGCTTTGTTTTAATCTAAGTGGTTACCCTGACAAGGACTTATATTTCCTGAGTCCCTCCCCCACCCACTTTACACTGATTAGCCAGGTCAGGAGGCAAAGTGGTGCTCCCACCCATGGGATGAGGTGCAGTCACCTCCCGTGTCAGTGATAAAAGACTGGAGGATTTTGGGCCAAGAGCACTCACTACCCTGGCTTGGGTCACGGTGAGCCCTCTTTCCAAAAAAGAATAACTTTGCCAAGCTATTTTGCTTTGTTCCTGTGTTCTTTTGTGTGACACTGAGATTTTAGTTTGTTTGTTTCTAATGCTGTGCGCAAGCCTGTTTGATCTTAGGGTCCATGTAAAAAACTGGACATGGTGGTAGCAAGAATTCCTATGGAGGTGGGAGGCAGAAGGAGAATTTGCAGGAAGCCCCTGAACCAGCTAGCTGGAATGCACAGTGCCGCGCAGGCGCAGAAACAAGTAACAAGGTGTAGGGAGGGAACGGGCTCCTACAAGTCGGTCAAGAACAAAGACACAGGTCTTCTGGAAAACTATTAAACATCAAGAAGATGGCTCAGCCAGTAGGCTGCTTGTCTCGGAAGAAGGAAGCCTGAAATGGATCCCCAGAGCCCGCATTTGAAAAGCCAGGCACCGTGGCACACACTAGTGACCCTGGTGCTGGATAAAAGCAGAGGCAGGAGGGGCTTACTGGCTGGCCAGCCTAACCTGGCAGGCAAATTCCCAGCCAGGGGGAGACGCTTTTTACAAAGAAACAAACTGGATGGTGTGGAGGACCACAACTCAAGGTTCCCCACTGGCCTCCCTCCATGTGTCACGTGGTTGCTAACACATGCGTGCTCACCCGCACACAAACATGCACATGCGAAAAACAGTTGCGTCAAAGTTAAAAAAAAAAAATCATCGCACTTGAACCAGTGAGATGGCTGGGCTGGTAAAGGCAGTTGCTTGGAGGCTTGGTGATAAGAGGTCAGTCCCCCCACCCACAGGGCAGAAGGAGAGAGCCAGTTCCTTCCTGTAAATTACCCTCAGATCTCCACACACGTTCCACGACACAGGCGCAAGCATGTGAGCAAACACACACCCATACATAAATGTAATTAAACACACAATATTACTGCAAACCTGCCGTGTTTCCAGACTAGTTAGAGTCTGCACCTGAGCTTCATTAAAGACACCTGGCAACAAAGCAGGACCCAAGAACCGGAGAAGTCCTTAAATAATGTGACTTAAAATGTATCTTCTTGGGGTGGTGGGGAACAATATTTTATCTAGAGAACTCCTGGGTCGTGGGGACAAAGAGCCCTCTAACTGTCTGGCTCTCTGCTCATGGATTAGTGCAGCGCTCAGCCCTCATCGGAGAAGCTACTTTGGGCCATGGCCAACGCGGAAACTTAACAATTGGTCAACTCAGAGAGACTAGGTGTCTGCAAAGTGCTCAGCCACTTACAGTCGAGACTTGCGGAGCTTCTGTAAGCATGGGGCAGAGATTTAGTAGGAGTCGGAGGTCCGGAAATACCCAGAGCAAACAGTATCTTCTGGGCACGACAGGACTCAATGAACGTCCACACGAGATCAATCCAGTCAACATTCCAGCATGGCGTGGAGAGGACTCATCAACCCTCATCCCTAGATGAGGAGCTATTAACAGTTGACAGATTGGGGAGCAGATGTCAGTTTTCTGGGTGTAGGGCTCTGGTTGGTCGACTGTGTTTCGGGATGGTCGGTCCTACACCTAGGAGTATAGGATCAGAACAACGTGAACTTGGTTATTAAAAAAAATACGATTCAAAGTTGGGGGGGAGAGATAGGGTGGATCTGGAAGGTCTTAGCAGGAAGAGTGGGGGTGAATGTGATCAAAATGCATTGTGTACATGTATGAAATTAATTCTCAAAGAATTAATAAAAATATTGTATTAAAAGTTGATGAGTAAAAACAATTTTAAACATATATTTTCTCATCATCTTTTAAAATGGCTTAGTTCCCCCTCTCAAGCTCTCTGGCAATTTCTGCTTACTGGAAGGATGTCTGGTCACCCCAGGAGTAATTTTCTGGCCCAGTGATGGGGGGGCGATCCCTCTCCTCTGTTCCAGTGTGGCCAGATCTGTTGAGATGTGAGGTTAGCAGTCCGAATCCGGGTTCTGGTCGTGACTGCACCTCAGTTTGTTCTTTTCAAGTGGGTGGTGACGTGGGAAGAAGATAATACATAATCCAAAATCTGTAAATACCATGGGTCACAGGGTCATTTGTGTTCTCTGCTTTTACCAGCTTCAAAGGCTTCTACATCTGTGAGCACACCTGACTGGGACAGGAAAAGCAGAGCCATAGCAGGACTGTGAGCTTTAGAGCCTGGCTCACTTGTTTTTCCTCTTCTCGCCACCAGGAGGCAGCCCTCCCAGCCAGCAGAAACTCCCTTGTGTCTGTGGATTTGAGGAATCCTTGAAGAGCTGTCTTTGTTTATTTTGACATTTCTTTTCAAGCAAAAACGCTATCCCTAGAAACTCAAATTCTATGAAACAGCCAGGCAATGTGGAGGCTGTTGTTCATGCACCCATTCCCTTAGCTGTGCAGTGTGTGTGTGTGTGTGTGTGTGTGTGTGTGTGTGTGTGTGTGTTATTGCCACATACAGGGCACTGCGTCCGGATCAATGCACGTAGGTGCTCCTGCAGTTTGTAGAAGCCTCCACTGAGGGCGCGAAGAGTCAGTGCATGGGGGTGATTATAGCAGAAGACAGTCCCTGCTGCTGCTTAGCTGCAGGCCTCAGCGTTTTACAAAGTGGATTAGCATCTTCTGGATTGCAAGAGAAGTAGACAGACTGTCACACCAAGTCCTCTACCTGGTCCAGCAGGTCCCTTCAGATGACCTCATATGCTCTCTGCTGGCCCGCAGTGACCCAGGCCACCCTCGTCTGCTCCTTGCTGTTCCCTGAAGCCATCAGCACGTCCTCACCTGTCTTCTGCACATGGCTTGTGGAGCTGTCACATGCTACTCATGGCCTGTGTGAGCCTTTCTCCTTACCCTATTTGACCGGCTTGGGCACCGCATCCTTAGTACTGAATGTCAGTCTTGGGGGCATCTTTTTCTGCAGGTCTCTTTGCTTACTATGTGGCACCATCCAAAGGCAGAAAACTCCCTGTCACCGAGTCTCTGCTCACGGTGACTGTTAGTCTTGACTGTCAACTTGTGGGCATGTCTGCGGGTGGGGCAGGGCATTTTCTGGATTGCTGATTGTTGTAGGAGAGACCCAGTCGACTGTGAGCAGTGCACCTGAGACAGGTGGGCCGCAGCGGTTTAAGAAAGGCAACTGAGCAAGCCAACGAGAACAGGTCAGTAAGCAGCAATCCTCCATGGTCTCTGCTTCAGTTCCTGCCTTCAGATCCTTGCCTTGGCTTCCCTCGCTGGTGGACTAGTAAGCCAAACAAACCCTCTCCTCCCTCAAATCATGTTTGGTCAGTGTTTTATCACAGCAATGGGGATGATAATAAGACACTCATTAACACCTCCCTAACACTAGAACTTTCTGGGGCCGACAGAAGGCACTCAATAAACACTCACTACATAAAGTCTGGGGTCTGTGCTTAAGGACTCTTGGACGAGTAAAGGCAAAGAAGGGTGGAATTATCTAGAAAGTACAAAGGTGTGTGTGGTCTTCTCTTGAGAACAGGTAGGAGGGCGGTGGGGTGAGGGGCAGAAGCTGGGAGGCAGTTAGTTGTGAAGGACCGTGGTGATTTGAGCAGAAGCTCCAGGCCACAAACACAGAGCATGCCTTACACAGAAGATAACACTCAGAGTCCAAAGCTTCCTGTGTCTTGTGGGCTGAGTGGTCTCCCATCTCCATAATCTTCTCCTTTCTATGAGGTGTTGAGAGAAGAGTGAGACACAGCGGGTGGCTCTGTTCCTGCAACCTCCTCTCCCTCCTCCTCCTCCTCATTCTACAGCGGGTGGCTCCGTTCCTGTAACCTCCTCTCCCTCCT
>NC_022030.1:63116528-63162144 GCF_000317375.1 Microtus ochrogaster
CCTGTAACCTCCTCTCCCTCCTCCTCCTCCTCATTCTACAGCGGGTGGCTCTGTTCCTGCAACCTCCTCTCCCTCCTCCTCCTCCTCATTCTACACAAGACCTCAGACTTGGGGCAGCCCCTCACAGACTGCAAGGGATACACACAAAGTCAAAGAGAATAAAAGTACCTTGCTGGGGAAGCACCTCCTTAACCTTCTACCACAGTTAAACTTGGTTGTTTGATGGGACTTAAATCCAAGGAAGCAAACCTTTGGGCACACCTGTGAGGGGATGTCTAGATTGGTTCATCAAAGTAGGAAGATCCACCCTGAATGTGGGCAGCACCGTCTCGTGGCCTGGGGTCCTGGACTGAATGAAAAGGAGAAATTGAGCAGAGAGTCAGTCTTCCTCTCTCTCTGTTTCCTGACTTGTGGAAGCAACATGATCAGCTGCCCCATGCCCCTGATTCTATGCCTTTGACTGCACCTTCAAAACGTGAGCCAGCTTGCTGTTATGATAATGAAAACAATTACTCTTCCCTCCAAGCCTGCTTCATTCACAGCAGTGGGAAGTTTCCCCATCCCAGTTCATGCTCAAGCATAGAAATCCTTGAATGTTTTTAAACCCGTGGTCTTTGCTGCACAGATACTGCCGCTTAAATGCACCATATAAGGAGGCAGGAATCCCTGAGAGGGCTGAAAATACTGGTGTATGGAGCTTGACAAACCCTCATGCACGTGTGGGGGAATAGACAGGGAGTAGGACCTGGGCATGCAGGGCATTGTGTGACTGAGTATATCCACTAGGGAAAGAGCTTAGGCAGCAAAGCCGGGAAGAGCCCTCAGCTCTGCGATGATGCTCGTTATTAATAATAATGCAACTAGTCATAGAAATTCAGCATTTGTTTTGGGTGTAGCCTGAATGCCCTGGAAACAGCCCTGGGAAGTCACGGTTTCCCTTTGGAGGGCATTGGAGGGAGTTGGCCTTGAATGGATGTCCATCAGGCTGGGGCTGGGATTCACCCCTGGCCCTGCAGCACTGTCTTGGAGGAGGTTCCAATAACCCACAGGGAACAGAGAGTAGGCCCATGGTCATTTCAGCAGGAGTTAGGGTTGCTGAGGAGTACTTCAGATTAATTGCTAATTGCCCTGTTCAACCTTTCTTTTGGCTATTTTTAACTTCTCAATTAGTTCACTTTAATGATTTTGTATATTTGTGCAGTATAATGTGGCATTTAGACCTATGTATACATTGCATGAAAAATTAAGCCAGTTAGCAAAACCAACACCTTAGCTTCTGCTCATTCTTTACAGTGAGAATGTTTGAAACCTGCTCTTAATAATTTTGAAATACACATTTTTTTAAGACAGGGTCTTAGGTCCTGACTGACCTAAGCTGCTGAGCCTGGTCTTGAACCTCTGATCCTCCCTCCTCTGTCTCCTGGATGATGGGCTTTCAGGCATGTGCCACCACACCAGATTTGTGCAGTGCTGGGTTGCGGGGCAAGGGAGAGACAGTATTTGCTGTGCACTCTGCATAATTAGTGGGGGTCTAAGAGATCACTCGCAACTCAGCCCGGTAGAGAACTTGGTTCTAGTGTAAATGGAGCAGATGAGAAGCCACAATGCAGTTGCTGTTTAGAACACGGCGTTGAGATATAGTGATATTTTGTTTGTTATCTAACAAATAAAGCTTGCCTGGAGATCAGAGTGCAGAGCTAAGCCACTAGTTAGTCATAGAGACCAGGCAGTGGTGGCACATACCATTAATCCCAGCACTCTGGAGACAGAGGCAGACAGATCTCGGTGAGTTCAAGGTCACTCAGGGCTACAGGAGATTGAGTCTGTCTAAAAGGGAAACAGAGCTCACACAGAGGTGATCCCAGCTCTTGGGATCACATGCCATTAATCCCAGCACCAGGGAGATGGAGATGGGGGTGGTATGGCTGGGTGGTAAGGCGGGAGGAGACAGGAGCTCAGGGCAGTCTGAGGATTTGGTCTGAGGAGCAGTCTGAGGTTTCATAGAGAGCTGCCGTCTGAGGATTCATAGAGATGGGATCGCCCCTTTGGTTGAGGTAAGAACTCTATAGTAATTAGCTGTTCTGCTTCTCTGACCTATCAGCATTAACCCCTGTATTTGACTATGGGTTTTTATTATTAAGAACAATTAGAATTTGTACTACATTACTGTGTTGACTTAAAGAGGAACAGCTGGGATTTGTTTTCCTGGGCATCAGTGTGGAAGCCGCCTCACCCTGAAAGTGTAAACAAGGAAGCTGGTGAACCCGCAGAATCCACAGAATCCACAGAATCCACAGCTGGCTCTAGAGCTGCGCTTCCAAACACGCAGATCCCAAGACAGGACGTGGTCTTTCTGCAAAACTGAGCCCCTGAGCCTTTTCTGACTGACACCTCACAGAAAGGCTACACTAAGTCACCCTGGGTGAGAGGGTGCTTCTGGAAGATTCCAATATACACTGTGTTTTCCTGGTGGTGGGGGACTGAGTATGAATACAGCTTTTCTCTGTTTGATCTGTGTCTGTGCACGCGTGCTCCTGTAACCATCCTACAGACCGTGTTTGCTTGGAGCTGCCCAGGGGCATTTCTAAAGACTTGGGTGGTGGGGGTGGAGCCATTGCTCCCAAAGACGTTGGTCTTTCTGTTCCAGTAACAGGGATGAGTAGATGTCACATCAACAGCAGAGATTAGAAGTTCCCCAATGCGATGCTCGTGTTGATCTCTTCATCTGTGATGGGTCCTGCTGGATCAGGGGTGGCAACAAGAATGTTCTAAACACAATGAACCGGCACCCAGTTGATTTGCCATCTCTTGTCTATAGCCCACGGAGTTAGCTCCTGGCCCTGATGATATCCCTGCTGTGGCTACACGCTAGAAGGCCTGACACTGGGGATGAAAGGGATGGGCGGCCACAGGGCTTTTCAAGTACAAATCAAGGCCGATAAGACAGATTGCCGCAGGTGATTTCTTCCGTCCCACACAGGACAGTCCAACTGGAGGATCTCAAACTTAATCCAGCTCTCACTCAACTAAGCAGTGTCTTGGCCTGCTATGTCAGATAGTCAAGTTACAGCCCCCAGCAAGACCTACTCCACAGAATCACCACACAGGGCTATGTGAGGGACAGACCCCACTATTGTCTCCTCCACAGAACGACATGGGGCTGGTCTGCAGTCCTCTTTATGGTTGGATGCCTAGCTGTGGCATTTCCCTGAGCGTTCCCCCTGACTGTTTGTCATCAGTCCATGGTGCCTCTGGGAGGAACCCATGAGATACCACCAGGGTCAAGTCATGTCTAGTGGACTGCCATCTTTCAAAGCCTCTGTGTTCACAGTTCCAAGATAATTGTGGGGTCCTAGTGCCTGAAGTGATAGCTTAGTAAAGATACTCACCATGCAGGCATGGGGACCTGTATTTGATCCCAAGAATCCATGTTTTAAAAAAAAAAAAGTCCAGTGTGATGAGCCTGTGAAGTCTCAGCAGTGGGAAAGGAGATGTCGAAACAGATGGACCTTGATGCTCACTGTCCAGCAGCCTGGCCCTTGTGAAAGTCTTAGGCAAATGAAAGCAAAATTCAGAATAATGGCTCCTAAGAATGAGGATGGTCTGGTTTCCCTATGTGTGCACACAAATGTGTGTGTGTGTGTGCTTCTACATGCATACAAATATTCACATGTACACATCATCTGCACACGCAAAGATACTTTCAGAGTACTAAGAACATGTGCCCAGATGTCAGAGGAGCATGGTCCAGGCTGGCTCTATCATGATAGGACCCATGTGTCTCCTTCAGCACAGGTGACTGAGACCTGAGACCACTGTGAATATTTGCAAGGGGAGGGAACCTTCTACGAACCTCAAGAGATCAACCAGAGCTAAGTCCTGGGCACCTGTGGCCTGGCTTCTCACATCCTGCTAGGATATTTCCAGCCAGTGTGCTTCCCTCAGGGTAGAAATATTAGTTTGAATGCTACCCGCCCCATCACCCCAGTCTCCCCACCCCCCCACCTAGGGACCACAACTTCATTTTCTTATCTGTGGTTTTATTGGTGCATTTTGCAGTACCAAGGGAACCCTGAGGGGCTTGCTGTTATACAAAGATGCTTATGACTGAGAAACAAGAGCCAGGAATATGGCAAGAATCACTCAAGGAGACAGAGACAGTACAGGATGAGGTCCTTGGGGAGGCGGAGGATGACAGACCTGAGAACAGGTCTCGTAAGTCACACATCCAGGCATTGTGGGAAACCTCAGAGGGCCCTGGAAAGAAGACAGCGTCTTCTGACCGTTTTTTATGGGCCCATTGTTACTTCCCTGTTGGTTTCTGAATCCCTGAGCAGAGGCTGGACCATGGCTGGCTTTCTTTCCTCCCCAGGTTCAGTCAGCCAATCAGCAAAGCCAGAGTGCCCATCTATCTATGCATCCAGGTGCAACAGCACACCTTAGCCTGTTTAGCTTCCCTGTGCAATGCCCCCTTTTCCCTGGGATCTCACCATGAGTCCCTGACATACCTTTGAGCTTGGCTCTTTTGCGTTTCCATGCTTTCCTGATTTCCTGGCTTTGCTCTCCCGCTGGTTTCTGCCCCATTTTCGTCCTTACTCTCGCCTCCCGGACCACGTGGGCATCACTGAATCAAAACTAGGCCAGTCACTGGTATCCTAAGCAGACAGACTCCACCGCAGCTGGTGCCTTAGCCCTTGCTCCAGGGATGAGCCGTGTTCTAAACAAGAGGGAGACCACGTGGTAAGTCTCACCTGGGATGCAGGCATGACTTTCTGTTTATTCACTGTGAATCTTCGACAGGCCTTAAATTCAATCAGGCGAAAGGGGCTGAGGCCTGGTTCTTTTTTAATGTCAATCTGACATCAAGAGGGTTGTATCGAATGCTCGCTCTTCTACAAATCCTAGGGAAAATGCTAACTGCATACTTACATCTTAGTTATGGGGGAAATTAAATTCCACATCTAAACTGTGCAGTGCGGTGGGAATGTTAATCCATTCCTTAGAGTGTTATTAATGATAATCATTTTGGGGATCTGAGCACTCAGCAGCCCCCAGCAGAGCAGTTACGACAGAGCATGAATTGTCTGGCTCCTATGAGTCAGGGAGAACGGCCACCAGGCAGAGACTTGCCCCACGGGGACCAGTCCAAGAAGCCCCGGGGCAGCACTACAGCCTGTCTTGGTCTCCACCCTCTCGCCAAGCTTGCCACTGCCTTCTCTGTCACCATAAGGAGGCTTTTGAGAGGACTTGGTCAAATGTGGCAAAGCTCAGGCAGAAGCAGGAAAGTCACATTCCAGATGACAGCTGCTATCCAAGGTTGGGGTGGCCCAGAAACAATTGCTATTGACTTGCAGCACAAGTCTGGTTGAGTCTCAGCCTGAAGGGATTTGCCCAAGGCTAGTGGAAGCTGGGTCACGTGACAGTAGAGGAGGAAGCAGGTTGCAAGGCAAGAACCAATGGCTTGGATAATCTTCAAAGACTCTTCCCATAATGACTTGCTTCTGCTGGCTAAGCCACACGTCCCAAAGCTCCTAGAAACTCTCCAGATAGTGCCACCTGGTGGGGGGGGGGGCATTTCAGATTCAAAGCACAATGTCCATATTTATCAATGTCACTTGTGTTTTAGTGGTCTTGTCACTTCTTCTCCCAGGCTTCCTTCTTCTGAAGCAACCCTCAGAGGATGAGGATCGGTTGAGTTAAGATGGACATGCCCCATAGTCCTGCAGTCTGTTCATTTTAGAGGCAACCCTCTACCCTGTGGGGATTTGTATTGCCCCACAATGAAAGACAATGCTGTTTCTTTAAGTTGACTACATATAATCCAATACAGAGGCCTGACTCTATGCAACATTCTAAGCAAGGACACACCACTCATAAGCAACAGGACAAGGTACCTATTCCTAACTGATGAGATACCTCAATTCTCCCGAAAGTCCCGTCGTTGCCTTATTTCCTACCCCCTCGGCAGCCCACAGTTGCTTAAATATCTCCTTCTCTTGCTCATCACCCATCTTCTACCACCACCCTTCTCACCCCAACACAGGTTTTAACCCCTGTGGTAGTTTGAATGTAATTGGTACCCACAAGCTCATTGTTAGGTGTGGCCATGTTGGAGTAGGAGTGGCCTTGTTGTAAGAAATGTGTCAGTGTTGGGGTGGGCTTTTGAGGTCCTCTATACCCTCAAGTGCCACAAGCCATTTCCTGTTGCCTGTAGATCAAAGATATAGAACTCTCAGCTCCTTCTCCAGCACCATGTCTGCCTGCACGCTGCCATGTTCATGGACTGAGCCTCTGAGCTGTAAGGGAGCCACCCCAATTAAATGCTTTCCTTTATAAGAGTTGCCGTGGGCATGGTGTCTCTTCACACAATTGAAACCCCAACTAAGACAACTCCCGATCCCATCATCCTTGTTCCCACAATTCTGCCTCTACTATTTTCTTCTCTGCCAGTTAAGGTCCCCCTTCTTTTTATTCTGATGACCCACCTGTGGGAGGAAGCCTCAGAAGAGGCCAGTGTTGGGGCTAAAGAGGTGGAGGAGACTGCAGAGAAATTTGGAGAACTAAAGATTTTCATGAATGGGTGAGGAGTAAGAGAGATAGGCCATGAATGTTTACAATTCCATGTCCCCTCTATCCCGGTCAACTCTCCAGGCTCAGCTGCTGGCCTACTCATCTCGGTCTCCAGAGATTTCCCCTTCTTGGCTCTTACATCATCTTCTCAGACTATCACAAACAGAAAACAACAGGAATTTGCCTTCTCAGGGTTCTAGAAGCTTGGAAGCCCAAATGGAGGTGTCAGCAGGGCCTTCTGAAAACTCTGGGGATGGGGGGGGCATCCTCACCCTCCCTTCACAGACGTCTGTTCGGCCATGTTTGTTGCGTTGCTGCTCTATTCATGGTAGCTAGGACGTGGTAACAACCTAAATACTCACTATACATAATTTTTAAGTTTTTACTTTATTTTTAATCTCACACACATATGTATAGTTATGGGCACATGAGTGCAGGTACCTATAGGGGTCAGGAGAGAACATTAGATCCCCCAGATCTGGAGTTACAGTAGTTGTGAATTACACTTCCTAGGTGTGAGGAACCAAACCCAGGTCCTTGGCAAGAGCAGTATGTGCTCTTAACCTCTGACCCAGTTCTCTAAGTCCTGATTCTGTATATTTTTTTAATTTATTTATTTATTAAAGATATCCGTCTCTTCCCCGCCACCGCCTCCCATTTTCCTCCCCCTCCCCCAATCAAGTGCCCCTCCCTCCTCAGCCCGAAGAGCAATCAGGGTTCCCTGCCCTGTGGGAAGTCCAAGGAACCCCCACCTCCATCCATTTCTAGTAAGGTGAGCATCCAAGCTGCCTAGGCTCCCACAAAGCCATTACGTGCAGTAGGATCAGAGACCCATTGCCATTGTTCTTGAGTTCTCAGTAGTCCCCATTGTCCGCTATGTTCAAAGGACATTGAGCCTATAGTTAGTGATCCTAGAGAAGCTAAATAAGAAGAACCCAAAGAAAAACATATAGACATCCTCCTGAATGTTGACTTTCATGAGGAGATGAAAGGAGACGGAGACCCACGTTGGAGCACCGGACAGAAATCTCAAGGTCCAAGTTAGGAGCAGAAGGAGAGAGAGCGCGAGCAAGGAACTCAGGACCGCAAGGGGTGCACCCACACACGGAGACAATGGGGATGTTCTATTGGGAACTCGCCAAGACCAGCTGGCCTGGGTCTGAAAAGCCCTGGGATGAGGCCGGACTCACTGAACATAGCGGATTCTGTATATTTTTAAGGAGCAAACTATCTATTGAGAATGGCCTTTGTCTTGTTGCTCTTTGAATGTCTTACCGCATCTGTTTGAAAGCACAGCTCTCATCTCAGCCAGGATAAGGTTATTCTGGAGCAAGGTATGAGAGACCATGACCCTGGAACATGAATTCAGGTTACCCCAGACTTCGTGTTCCAACATCGGAGCAGGCAGATGAAACTTTCACAGCAGCAAAACAACGAAAGCCGCAAACCGAAGTGCAGTTAAAGAGCACGGCTGGGTCCACAGGAGGGCAGGGTGCAGCTAAGCGGTCTCAGGGGCCACCTACTGACCTTCTTAGTCTCCCGGATGGTGGCGACTCAGGTCTGCTTCTCTGTTACCAAGTGTTAGCCTAAGATGTTAGGTCACATACAGAGGAGGGCAATACATGACTACTGGCCATTTGACACCCCCGCCCCACCGTCCAGCATAAAATTCCTGGGGGGAGTTACGGTCCTTGGGGCCCATTGTTTCAACACTTCGATACCCAAAGGGAGGGGCATAGGTGTCTCTTTAGAGTGCCGTCACTCCTGACAAAGCATTTACATATTTAGCTTACTTATTATAATTATTTAATTTGTATGTGGTGAGCATATGTGTGAGAGTGTGTCTGCTGGTGCACGTGACTGTGATATCCAGTGTCTTCACTATCTGAGAATGACTCTCGCATTGAGTCTGGAGACTGCCGTTGTGGCTAGACCGACTGGCCAGCAAGCCAGTTTACCTGTCTCCACCTCCCAGCACTGGAGTTACGGATGTGAATTCCCAGGGCAGGCTTTCACATGGGCTCTGGGGTCCTCATGTTATGTGGCAGCACTTTCCCTACTGAACCGTATCCTCAGTGGCTTTCATGGTCTTCTGGTCTTTACCACAGCTCACATGCATCAGATTTATTTTGAATTCCAAGACCTTCTCCTCCTCCCTTCCTTTTCCTCCTCCCCTTTCATCCCTCCTCCTCCCCTTCCATTCTTCCTCTTCCCCCTCCTCCTCCCCCTCTTCTCTCTCTCCTCCCTACTTTTCCTCCTCCTACCTATATATGAAAGAAAGATTTGACACCTGACATTTGGAGAAGCAGACTCACAGGAGATAGGCCTCCCTGGGAGGGTACAACGAGAATTTCCCTGCTTGAAGATTTCCTTTGAAAAAATGCCCTGGCAGCAAGCATCCAAGAGAATGCGATCCACTGGCCACTCGCAGCCATTCTGGAGACTCCCGCTCCCAGGGAGCTTGGGCCTGGCAAGAGCCTGAAGTGGAATCAGTGGTCATCTTCCTTTGTTCTAAGATGCCTGTTGGTTGCCATGGGAACGTTCCGCAGGGAATCAGGATGAGTAGTCTCCGTGAAAATCACCAGGACACTGTGTGGGGGCAGGGACTTGCTCCCTCGCCCTTCTCTGGTGCCCAGATGTGATGTCCCTAGGTTGCATCCATCTTTGTAAGATGGTGGGTTGTGTTTCATAGCTTTGTCCCACCCCTCCGCTGCCTGAGAGCTGATTTCTCTGCTTGCCTTGGTATTCTGTCTTACTGTTGTCTCTCCAGCACTTCTTCCTCCTCTCTGACTTCCTCCTTTTATCCCTCTTCCTCCTGTTTCTTTTTTTCTTTTTGTGTATATGTGTGTATGCATGGTCCATGGCACAGATGTGGAAACAGGACAACCTTGGCTATTGATCCTCACCTTCTACCTCGAGACAGGGGCTCATGACTGTTGAATACACCGGGCTTCTGAGGATTCTAGAGTCTCCATCTCCCTCATCATCACAGGGGTGCTAAGGTTGCAGGTTTATGCTACCGGGTCTAGCTCCTACAAGGCTTCTGAAGATTTGAACTTGGATTCTCACGCTTTCCACTGAGGCATCTCCTTAGCTACATGGCCCCCCACTTCTTTCTGAAGGGAAAGGTAGCAACATCAGTGTTTCGCCACCCTCATGGGTGTCCACTGAAGTGTTTATCTAATTATTTATTCTTTATCACTAAAAATCAGGAGTCAGGGTAAGAACCTGAATCATCAGAGAAGCGGCCACCAGTGGTCTCCTATCTCTTCCATTCCTCCATCCAAAGGGACTAAGATCCTCTTTCAGTCTGACCTTACTACTTCCTGTCTCCTATCTGTCATCAGTCCTCCAAAACCTCTATGGTTAATTTTGCTCCACCAGCAGCTAGCTCTGCCCTCTGACTCCAAGCGAGCCTTATTATCAGAGTGCAATCAAAATGTCACAAAATACTCCACAGATTGGTGGTGTCCACAGAACGCAGATGTCTGGGATCTGACTATGTCCATGAGGCCACAGCTAGGCCTGAGCCTTGATCATCTGAGGCTAGTAGGACCGAGCTCCTGCCCAAACAGAGGAGCCAGTGATGGCATCACCCCAGACCCACACCTGAAGTGAAAAATCAGGATCCCCGATGCAAAATCAGGCTCTGAAGCCAGAGGCCTTGAGGTAGATCAATGACTCACAACAATGGACACTTGCAAGTGAAGATGCGTGAACTAAAGTGTAAGCTAAGGGACTCAACGGATTGCACGACAGCCTCCATGACAAGATCCTTCTCTTTTTGTTGTTGCTGCTTTGTCTCTTTGTTTTGTTTGTTTCTTTGCTTTTCTTTTAAATTTGGTTTTGATTTGAGGAAGGGGTTGCAAGGGCAGAGGGTGGAAGTGAAGGGACAGGGAGATGAGTGGGATCGGGATGCATGATGGGAAATCCACAAAGAATCATTAAAATTGGGCTCTGGGGCCCCAAAGTCAGGGCTGGCTTCTGATAAGGAGGCAGAAGCTATGCTCATGCTTTTTGTTGCATCACTCCTGGGCAGTTCTCCTAGGGTGTAAGCTCCCAGAAAGAGGTCCTGGAAAGTAGTTGTCCTGTGAGGGAAGGCCCTTCCACCCCACCTCCAGGACCCTTTCAAAGCCCTCACGGTCTTTGTTTCTGACCTTCTGTTTCTGACCTCTGTGGACCTCACCCCCCCCCCCCGAATGCCCCAGAAGTTCTGGAGGGCAGGGTCTCTTGATCACAGCTGCCTACACCAGGGTAGGTGGCCCTCAAGTTTCTGGGAATTCTCCTGTCTCTGTCCTCCGTCTCACAGAAGAAGATCTGTGATTACAAATGTGCTTTCTGCTACTGCGACTGGACTTCTGTGTGTTCTGCAGATCAGGTCCTTACCCATGCCTGCACGGTAAGCTTTACCCACTGAGTCCCCTCCCCAGCCCGTGAACACTCTGGGGACATAATACATTTCCAGCTATAAGCGTACCACTAGACTGCCAAGGACCAAGAGACAAGAAGCATGTGTGCGGCCCTGGCCCCTCATCTCATCTCCTAGGTGGCTGTGTTATCTCTAGCAGTGAGGCATGGTCAACAGCCCACTTTCCCTTCTTGCCATTGTGCCCCTGACGCAGGAGAAGGGTCAGCCTGGGGGACCAGTCATCAATCCTCAATGTTCCTTGAATCCTCCCATCCTGGTTGTGGAGGCTTCATCTCCCGAAACTGTATCACATACCTCCTTTCTGTACAGGGGCACACACAAGGGATGGATTTCACACGTTCAAGTGCAATGCCCTATGATGAGACATTGGAATGATGGGATGTTCCCACAAACCTCTGTCCACAGACACAATGAATAGCCCTTTGATGCTGCAGGTGAGGTCCACAGAAGTCAGAAATACACCAGGGCAGGCAGCACTGGATCGCTTCTGGGATAGACAGCCCTAGGAGACAGCTCTAAGGAGGCAGATGGAAAGGTCTCTGGCAGTCCTTGGCAGGAATCAGGTTGTGACTCATGGGGAAAGAACAGAAGCGCTGGCTAGGCTGCGTCCTTTCTCTGTCTAGTTCAAGGTCACCATCCCCTGTGATCACATAAGAGCCGTTGTGTTTCTCATGAGTTCAAAAGAGCAAGTTTCTTCCAATCTAGCCTGTCACCCACGGTGCCTTCCTGCCCACTCTCTTACTGTGGGGGCATCCATCTTTCCTCTGATGTTTGGCTACTGAACAAACGTTCTTCCTTTGGGGATCCCTCCTCCAACAGCATGATCATGGGGAAATTACTGCTTCCTCTCACTGTGCAACCTTACACATTTGGATGCTCGTTGTCCCCACTCACTGAAGGTCTACACATGGGCCTAGGCTGAGTCAACCAGATGACCAGTTCCAGGCTTCCCTTCAGTCCATGCAACGTGTGAACTGGCTAGCAAGAGAGAGACAAGGCATAGGAAAGGCAGTACAGACACAAGTATTTATCTCTGGAGCAAGTACAGTCAAATTTAGGAGGCCTCAATAAGAAGTGGACCAGTTGGTGGCCCATAGGGTACAGTGATGATTATCCATAGCACAGCTTCAAGGTCTGACAGTGAGGACCCACATCTACCCCTGTGCTGAGCCCCTGGGCCTGGCTTAAGCCTCTCAGCCTCTTTGACCTTTCTGGAACTTGGTCCTACTTGGGTGTCCAACCATCCTTTGCTGTCTGGTCAGGTACCAAGAATTGTATTGGTTCCTACCGTGTGGATGACCAAACTAGGAGTTTCCCTGGGGCCATTGCAACTGCTGTTCCCCTTGGCACCAGTCCCATCACCCCAGATGGTCAATATCTCCTTTCTACTTAGGTCTTAGATTCACATCAAATCCAGATCCAGGTCAGTACACACAGTGCTGGGTTGGAACTGTCCGAACATGCCTGGCTGATCTCCAAGTGTGTGTATGTTCACGTTTACTCCTTACGTTCTCAAGGTCTAGCATGTTCCTAATATGTAGCATGTTTTGGTTCCTTCTTGCCATCTGGGAATCCAGGACCTCTCCACCTCCTGCAGGGTCTCTCACAGACCAACTCAGAGACTATCCTGCCATAATTGACATTTGACCTGTAGGAGTTCTCCACGGTGTCATGAGGAAAGTTCACCTTGGACAGGTGGCTCCACGGCAGGGTCAGGCAGATGTTCTGTGATTTCTTTCCCAGGTGGGCAAAGAGAGAGGGAGGTTTGCTTGCCTGTAAGGTACCTCTCTGCTACCATCAAAATCAGCTTCCAGGCTTCCAGCAGTTGGAGCCTGATCTCAGGAGTATGCCCCATCTAGGCTCAGGGGCCAAACACAGAACAACATAGAAAAGTAAACAGCTGGAAAAGGAGACAGCTGTGTTCTGGCACTGGCATGTAGTTGTATTGTGTGATGCGGTGTGGCGCCTAGAGAGAGATTGTGGGGAACTTGGGACTTCAGTGGTGCATGTGGCAGGTACTAGTGGTACCCCCCATGTTTGGATGCAAAGAGAAAAGCTGGTGTACACCCGAAAGGCACTTAGCAGTTAGGTCCCAAGGGAGCACCACAAGAACTAAATAAGATAGGAGAGGATTGAATAAGATAAATAAAACTATTTTTTGATTAATTGGCACTCACTATGACTGGGGAAATGAGCATGAGAATGTTAACCTCTATGCTGCTAAAGAATAGGAAAGCAATGGGCTGGGGAGATGGCTCAGTGGTTAAGAATAGGAAAGCAGGGAAAACACTGTTTAACTGAAAAGTAACTTTAAAACTAAGACCTGGATGGGCAAGATGGCTCAGCAGGTAAAGGCGACTGTCCCCAAGCCCAGTGACCTGAGTACCATCCCTGGCCTTCACATAGATTTCCATACATGTGCCATGGCATATGCGTGTGCATGCACGCACACACACATGCGCACACACAATAAATAAATAAATAAATAAATAAATAAATAAATAAATAAATAATGCATATGATTGATTTTGTAAAAGCGAATGCTAATTTTTCAGAAGAACAAAAGTAGAACATAGCGTACATCAAATTGATTCCTTATTTGAGTAATTGCATATGGATTAAATTTCTCTCAAGAGGAAAAATTTGGATTATATCTTTCAGTCTAAAGACATTCTGCTTATAAGGCATGTCTAAATATAAAATGACTCAGAGAGGTTAAATATAAAAAATGAGGCAAAAATATATTTGGCATAGATAAATGAAAAGAAAAATGTTCAAAATGAAGCAAAGGAGGGGGGAAGGCATTAAAGGGGTCAAAAGACATAATCTCATGTTACTAAAAGATCCATCATTGGAAGAAGGGCTCTAGCCAGGAGGTCATTAGACCGAATAAGTTGAGAAACACGGAGCAGAAGTTTCAAAGGCACAGCCAGGCGTGATGGAGACCAACTCATGGAGAAAGGTTTTGGCCATGCCATGACTGAACCAGCAGAAAGGTGTGTGTGTGTGTGTGTGTGTTTGTGTGTGTGTGTGTGTTTGTGTGTGTGGTGTATGTGGTGTATGTGTGTTGTATGTGATGTGTGTGTTACATGTATGTGAGTGTATGGCAGTGTATGTGCTTGCAGAGACAGAAAGAGGAAGTCAGTGCCCACTGTTGCTCTGCCTTGCTGCTTTGAGGCAGGGTCTCTCACTGAACCAGAAACTTGCCATTTCAGCTAGATTGACTGGCCAAGTAGCTGCCAGAATTTTTCTATTTCTGCATACATACATACCATTTGCTGGGGTTACAGGCACATGTGGCCATGCCCAACATATACATGTACTCTGAGAGTTTGAACCCAGGCCCCCACACTTGCAGACTATGTATTCTTATATGGAGCCGTGTCCCCAGCTTCAAGATTAGTATCAGTGTATCTGCATTTCACATTTTCCTGCAAAGAATCTAAGAAGGAACACAGGTAAAAAGTGGCTCTGAACCGGCTACCAAGAGAAGCTCTAGATCACCGTAGCATCAATTTCATGGGCCATGTTTTCTGACCGCTGTGAAAATGTCATTGTATGAGATTTGTAACCACAGTAAATCAAGCAAATGACTGACCTTTGGGAAACATAACCTGTGTATCCCAGTAATTCAAAATACACTGAGAGTCCAACATAGCAGAATTGCTCTGGTCTGTATGTTTTTCACCCATGTGAACTTTATAGTTATCAAATTCTAAAGGCTAATTCTAGTAGAACAATGAAAGCTAGCTTAAACCTCTAAGGTGAATCTGGGAAGAATAATCATTTTAAACACATATATGCACTCACACACACAGAACTTGGAAGCTATCTCAGTGGGTAAGAATGTTTGCTGTACACGCATAAGACTAGAGTTCAAATCCTCAAATCAAAATAAAAATGTCTGCATGGGTGCACAAGCCTTTACCCACAGCACCATGAAGGTGGAGACAGGGGATCACTGGGTCTTGCTGGCTACTAACCTAGCTTTAGGTTCAATGAGAGACTCTGTCTCAAAATAATCAGGTGGAGAGAGATAGAGCAGGACATCAAATATCTTCCCTTGACCACTAAGACTGTAACATATACACCATCACCACTCCCCTCTCTTACACACACACACACACACACACACACACACACACACACACACACACACACTTCTCTTCAGTACTGGACACTTAGTCTACTTTTGTCTAACTCTTCTTTTATATCTCCAGTAGAGTTGTGTAGTTTTCTTTCATGTAGGTCAGTCAGTTTTGTGAAACTAGCACAATCCATGCACCAAATGCTTACTAAGACAATACAAAAAGGAAACTACACTCGTCACATTCACACATAGAGTTCCCAAACCCTTGAATAGAATCGCTTTTCTTGGAAAACCTAAAGATACATCCCAACGAAACAATATGGGGGGGAAAAACCCTCCAGAATGGTAAAAATGGATTCAAGCAACTGCGATGACGCCAGTAAAACACACCAGATACCAGATTAAGTTTTTAACCATTGAAAATTAGGTATAAGAATGTATGTATGAGCACGTGCACACACGAGCATGTGCGCACGCACACACACACACACACATATACCTAATAAAAATGAGTTAAAGCACAATATTAAGGCAATTGTGTGCTTGTCTAAACCAGTCAAATTTAACTCTGGGAGTTCTGGTAAAGTCAGTGGTGTCCTTTGGTACTGGCAACATGTGAATAGTCATCATTTTGGTTTTACACTAAACTTGGAGGGGTGTCGGGAAACCTGGTCATAGGCACATGCGTGCCACACTCTAAGCTGACTGGAGTACGGCAAGGGGATAAATACCAACTCTCTTTGCTGAAGCTGAAGGGAAATAAGAGGATCACGTGACTATAGGCCATTGGCAGTCTGTTATGTTGTCAAAACCCATGCAACAGTTCAAATAGACAGTTTTAAGGATAAGCACCAAATAAATGACTAGCAAGGAGCTTCCCATGTCCCGGCTTCAGTAGCTATCCAGATACCTCTCCATGGGCAATTTGGGGCTCTCATGATCAAGAATGTTTTGAGAGTTCTCAGAATATTAGATCCTGATGAGGGATAATCTATGGCCTACATTGCTAGACCATACCTACTATAGATGCTGGGACTGAAGACCAAAACAGGTTTAAGACAACTAACATCTTAGAGAGACTGCCTTGACTGCTGCATGGTGGCCACAGAGCCTGGATCGATGATGTCCTGGGTGGCCCAGCTAAGGGTTAATGTAGAAATCAGTCACCTCTCTCACAGGGCCTGTGTGTGTTGCTGTAATAAAACACCCGTACCCAAGTCAACCTATGAAAGAAAGGGCTTACTTAGCTTACAATTCAAGGTTATTGTCCATTGTTGGGGGGCAAAAATTTGGAGCACCCCATCAACCATCAAGAGAAAATAAACACATGGGTCTTTGCTTGTTTCAGGTCTGTTTCTCCTCTCTTATACAGTTCAGGACCCCCTGGCTAGGGAATGAATTGCCAACAGTGGGCTGGATCCTCCTACATCAATTAATGCTCTAGACAACCACTTACAGACCCACCCACAGGCCAGCATTATCTACATAACTCCTCATTAATACCCTGTTTCCAGATGCTTCTCAGTGGCATTGGGTTGACAGTCAAAATTGTCCTCCTTTTGGATGCCTAGCCACTGCCATGATGGAGGCCTGGGCCTTTCTTCCCTGACGCCCTCCGTCATTGCTGATGCCTGCCTGCTTCAGAATCTTCACTGAGGATAAAGAAGACACTCTTTTTTTGCCAAGCTGAACGTTATTTATAGGTCTCCTTTTAAAAATGAAAAATTCTGAATTCCAAGAAAATTAACCAGAAGCCTTGCCAGCAAGCCCTTGCACTTTCTATCACTTTGCCATTAGACAAAGTCTAGCTGCTCTTGCGCTAACTTCTGAGCCTTCTATTTGGGCATTTCTAGCTGTCTTAGTCAAATCAGGCTGACACCACAAAATGCCACAGGCTGGGAGGCTTAAACAGTGGGTGTTAATTTCCTCCCAATCTTGAGGTGAGAAATTCAGGCTGTTCAGACAGGGTTGGTGTCTAGAGAAGGCTTTGCCCTGGTTTGTAGACCACCTTGTCTCCATGTATTCCACAGCCTTTTCTCTACAGGAAGGGCGGGGGGGGGGGCGGGGGGCGCGGAGAAGATGGCTTTGATTTCTACTCTAGTTTCTTGTCTGTGGCTGTAATAAAATACCACACTGGGAAACAGCTGATGGAGGGAAAGGGTCTGTTTCAACTCACAGTTCCAGGTCCTGAGAAATCAAGGCAGTGACTCGATTAGTCACGTCATAGACATAGTCAAGAGCAGAGAAAAAATGGATGCACACACTCAGTTGTCTGCTTGTACTCAGCTTTATGTCTGCATTCTTGTAGTCAGAAGTCCTCCTGACTAGGTAATGGTGCCACCCACAGTGGACTGGTTCTTCCCATACCAGCTTATTAAAACAGTTCCCAAGAGACATACCAATAGGTCAACCCTGTGTAGATGATCCCAGGTGACCGATTGTAGGTTGTGTCAAGCTGGCAGCTAACAGTAGCTACCACGGCATCCTTTTTATATGGTCACTCGTCTTACCACCTGTATGATGGTGTTTGATTTTGTCTTAGACAATTCTGCTGCTGTGACAGAATAGGATGACCCCTTTTGTTTATAAAGAATGGGAATTCATTTCTCACAGTTTGGAGGCTGTAAAGTTCCAAGCCAAGTCACCAGCAGATTCAATGTCTGGAAAAGGCTGCTCTCTGCTTCCTGTTGCTACATCCCATCTCCTAAAGGAAAGAACGTCTGTGTCCTCACACGCTGAGAGGCATGGAAGCGCCAGGTGGATCTCCAAACTCCTTTCATAAAGACATCATCTTAGGTACTTTTCCCAAGGCTATAACAAAGTAATCGGGAACAAAGGAACTTAAAGAAGGAAGGGTCCCTTGTGGGTCACAGTTTGAAGGTACAGCCTAGCGTGACTGGAGAAGTGTTGGCATCCAGAGCCCCCCCCCCCTGCTGTGAGTACGGAAGTGTGAGGAAGCTCGTTCCATTTCATCCACAACTAGGAGGACGGAAGATGGGGATGGTGTTCCATGCCTTTTCTCGCCTACTGAGTCAAGGACCCCAGCCCATAGATCCTCAGGGTGAGTTTTCTCCTCTTTGGTTAAACTTTTCCAGAAGCACAGTCATTGACATAATTGTCCTGGTAAGTGTTTGGTCAACTTGACACAAAAGTTCAGGTTCTTGGAAAAGGAACCATAATTGAGGAAATACCTCTGTAGACAATCCTGTGGGCATCTTCTTAATTAGTAATTGATGTGGGAGAACCCAGTCTATGGTAGGTGGTGCTACCCCTGAGCCTGTGGTCCTGGGTTGTATAAGAAAGCAGGCTGGGCAAGTTGTGAGTAGCAAGCCAGTAAGCAGCATCCTCCGTGATCTCTGCATCAGTTCCTGCCTCCAGGTCCCTGCCTTGGGTCCTGCCCTGACTTCCCTTCATAATGGACTATAAGTTGTAAGGTGAAATAAACCCTTTCCTCCCCAAGTTGTATCATAGTATTTTACCACAGCACTAGAAACACTAAGACACTAGCCAAATTGACAATGACAATAGACCATCAACTCAAGAGCAGAGCCCTGAAGGCCTATCTTTCAAAAGTCCATGTCTCTTCTTATTAACTATTCAAGTGGCAGGATCCAGCAGAAATTTTAGAAGGATTCAAACATTCTAACTGTAGAAAACCTTAATCACCTGCCAAGGGCCCCATCTTCAGAGGAAGAAAACTGACCATTCTGAACTCTTACCTGAGACTATGTCAACAAACCCAGATAAGAGGAAAAGAACCCAAAGTTTATTAATGCGAATGCCAGGCCTAAAGCTCACCAGGGGTACCTGCTAGCGAGCAGTGTGATGGGGCAGCTTTGAGCAGCAGCTCATACAGCGTCTTTAAAAAGAATAATAATATTCTGGGGACATGGTAGAGACAGGCTTGTGGTTTCAGGTATCAAAGGTTGGGAACCCATGGAGTCATAACTAATGGGCTGGGGCCCTGATCTAGATCCCTCTGGAGCCCTCTCTGGGGGGCTTTCAGACTGAAGGGGAGGAGGAGGTGGCTTTTTCCACATTTGGAAAGAAGAAGAGTAGAATCCTTTCCCCACAGCAAGATGGAAGGAGGAGAGAGGTGATGGAGGAAGGTCATTGGTTAAAAAATAAAGAAACTGCTTGACCCTCATAGGTTAAAACATAGGTGGGAGGAGTAAACAGAACAGAATGCTGGGAGGAAGAGGAAGTGAGCTCAGAGGCCATGCTTCCCTCTGCCGGGTAGAGGCGATGAAGCTCCAACCCAGGATGGATGTAGGCTAGAATCTTCCCGGTAAGCGCACCTTGGGGTGCTACACACATTATTAGAAATGGGCCAGTCCACGTGCGAGAGTTAGCCAAGAAGAGGCTAGATATAATGGGCCAAGCAGTGTTTAAAAGAATACAGTTTTTGTGTTGTTATTTCTGGTGCAAAGCTAGCTGTGTGGAAGCCGGGCAGGACGAAAAGCAGGCCCACAGCTCCTTCAACAAAATGGAGCCCCACGTTGGGCACCAAATGAAGGCGTAAGTCACAAACAATGCCACACCAGTTTGGAATTATGATTAATAGGGTGGTATTTATTTAAAGGGGAAAAAACTTACAGATAACCGTCCCAGACAACAGCCCTCTGCGCAATCAGGAAGGAGTCTAGTCGCTGGAACCAGAGCAGGAAGCAAAAAGAGCGAGAAGGGAAGTAGCCGCTTTTTTAAAGGGAGAGAGACCACGCCCCAATGGGCTGGTATCTCAGTGGCTATTGGCTGGAGGAGTGGAAGGACCTCCCGCAACAGGGAGGGGTTTTCCCTGACTTTAGGCAGAAGGAGGTAGAGGGCATTTCCTGCATTTGCTGCAGCTTGGTTACCCTCAGCTCGAAGCAGCTCTCTTGTCAAAGAGACAGATTTGGGGCCAACACATGCTGCTTTCCCTCCTGCCACATACAGTCAAACTGGAATTAGGATGTCAAGATCTAGTTTGAGGAAATGCAGTGTAGTCTTCTACAAGGTGCTTTGGTTTGTTCAGAAACCCAGGTGCAAGAGGGGAGAAGTCCTCCTAGCCCCTTGGTTTTAGAAGCTTGGCATGGACAAGTACACACAGCCAGCTCAGAGCCTCTGGTGTCCGTCCTTGTCATTGTCCTATGGTGGTTAGTATCCATTTTCGATTTCCATACCTCTCTTCTCTACCCTGAGTTCTGGGGCTCAGCAGGCTGCCGGGCTTCCCTTTGCTCTTGCCTTGCTTCTGACTGGATCCAACCAGTGCACAGCGGGAACACATGAGAGTCATGAGGGATTAATAACCCTCTGCCCCCCCAGCCTACATGGCTTCTCCAGGGCACAGCTTCTCCCTAAGCCCTGTGTTGTAGACTCACATCATATGGTTTCTCATTGTCCCCGGTGGCCTCGCTTACCCCTGCTTTGGTCACCAGCCCCTGCTCCACTTCCCTTCTGCTGGCAAAAGCCCCTTCTAAACCTGTTGGGTCATAAGAAAGGCATCTGGTGACATTCCCGTCTTAGAATCCCTGGTCTGCTCTGCACTGTAACGACAGGTCACCAGGTCAGTGCTCGGAAACCTGGCCCTAGAGAAGGGAGGTAGCAATTCTGGGAGCTCTAACTTTGACTTTCTACCCTAAAGGCCCATAGGCACTTCATCTTCCAAGCTCAAACACAGACCCCTTCGGGCATGAGAATCGGGTGGAACAATACTGAGGGGAAGGTACAGCTGTTTTATTTATCAGGTCAACATCCCCAATGGGTAAGGGGTGGGCGGGCAGTAAGAGTTGGGGTTGGAGTCCTTCTCCATGGGCAAATTTATACTTCAATCAAAGCAGCCGTGAAGAGAGAGCGTCAGGGCTAGTCCTCCAACACCACGGCTAAGGAAGAAGCCTGGCTGTCCTCACCCAGTCCTCTTTCAAGTGGCCCTTCTCTGTAAAGGTCAGACGGTTCTTCACAGTGCAGAAACGCAAGGCAACCTCACACCAACAGCTGCAGCATCTGATCCCATGGAGATGGCAATGCATTTGAATGAGAAAACAATTTATAGGAATTCTTCCTCCTCCTCTTCCCTTCCTCTTTCCCTTTCCTGATGTTTCTCATCTCAGTTCTGATTTAATTTTTTTCATCTTCAGTTACTGAACCTTTTTCCAGGGCTTGAGAGCATCGTGGAGGTAGAAGAGACACCTAGAACTCACAAAAACAGCACTTTGTCCCCATAGCTATAGTCGCTGCTGCATCCTGGACCTTGTGGTCCCTTCCCTTGGATGCTAAGCATCACAAGGAAGTCTGGGAGTGCATCTGCTGTTGGCACCTGCCCCGGCAAACTGCAGCACACTCTTCTGCTCTCATCAGCATCACACATCTGGAGACAGACTGGGGGTTCTGGATGCCAGCGCCCTGGGACGACTATATCACATCTTCTTAGTCTAACCCTTGTTTCCCAGTCGTTCAGCTTAGTTAGAATCTGAACTTGCTCCTTCCTATTCTTGTGAAGAAACGACCATTTTGATTTATACAGCTCTTCCACTTGGCTGGGTGTCCTTAGCTAGCTAACGTAGGCTCCAGTTGCAGGGCCTCCTCCCTGCACTCATAAGAGCTCTGCAGTCAGAACCCTTTGAGAATCCAGAAGACCATATGGAATCTCTCTCTAGGAAAACAAACACACAAAATTGAATTTCCATTCCATCCCAGAGGTCAGAGAACTATGAAGAAGTCTACTTATAAGCCACCAAAGGCTAGATCTCCTCAGTATGCCCTGGGATAATGATGTGTGTTGAGCTCCCGAAGGGCTGGTTAAAACTTGCCTGCTCTCACCCTCACATTAAAGCAAAATCATTAGGGGCAGATGCCAAAAATCCCCATGTTTAATAAGCATCGTGGGTGGTCTAAATTCACAGTGAACATTGAGAAGGGTTGTTAGGGACCCCTCTTTTCCCGATCCTTGGGCTAAACTCACGACTTCTAAAACTGTTCAGATGACATGGCTCTCAGCTGATGTTCAGTACCTCTACTAGCTCACCAGTCAAACTACTCTTGTCCTGCCTTCAGTGGGCTGGAGTTATAGGCAGAGAGCTTAGCCACCTGGCATCTTGTCTTTGACAATTTCTCTGGTGCGGGCTGGGTGTCATTTATTTTCTGTGAGGTTTCTGATTTTGGAAACTGGCCTGCCATTTGGTCCATTTTCTTTGCTCATTTGAGAGTGTAAAGCTTCCAAGATCTCAGTGAAGTATTGCCCCAGCATCAGGACCTTCTCTTGACCAACTGTCTTGAGTCTGTCCCAGTGACTTCTCCCTGCATCTATATTCTTGCCCACCCGTTGACATCCTCTGGTCTCACTAGATCATCACTTCCATAATTGCATATCACATGGCCTCTCCTTAATCCCCTTGCTAGAATCTCTCTCTCTTTCTCTCCAGAAAAAAAATTGCAATCTGTTAGATGGGAAAGAAACAGATTGGATTCAAGAAGTCTTGCAAAGCAGTGTGTTAGGAAGGGATGCTCTGAGACCTTTGGGATAATAGTAATAGCACTAGCAAACATCTATTGAGTGCTGGGGCTGGGCTTGGCATGCTTCTGACTTCTCTACATGGATTCGTTTATTTATGACTGTATGAAGTGACTTTGTGGCGATACCAGCCAGACAGTTTTGGAAGCTGAAGCACAGAGACGTTAAATAGGCCTGTCCTCCCGCGCAATACACACCATATCCTTGCTGCAAATAGAAGGTGTCAACCTACAGTCCCCGAGTTACTCACTAGCTCTTCTAAGGACGCTCAGTAGCCTGCCACCGCCTATTTCCCATAGCTAGTGCTTCCTTCTGATTCAGTTCTTTGAGCACCCACGGAACACTGGCATAGCCCTGGACTTTTTATAGAGGAGGAAAAAATAAGGCTGGGAGCAGTTAGGCAAGTGTCCATAATTGCAGAGCCAACAGGCAGAAAATCCAAGACTCCCACTCAGGTCCATCTGATTCCAAAGCCTTGGCTCTCGAGCACTCTGTGATTGGCTCACACGTGTGTGCCCATATGTGCCCTTGTGTGTATATGTTTGTCCCCGTGCTGTCTCTACATGAATGTTCAGAATTACACAACAACACTATTGCTAATGCTATTTCTTGCTGCCAGCACAGGGCTGTGGATATGTTATGACTGCCAGTCACAGCATCCGAGTCCCTGGGAGTCGTTCACCGTGAAGAGTGCTGACTGCAAAGGTTTAAGTTCCATGCCATTAATAGAAAGAGAGAAAAAAAATCCAGATAGACAGTGTCATTTCTGCCAACGTTCGGGTTCATTTTGTGATGGGATTGTAGTTCTGGGGCAGTGTAACGATTATCCTTGACTGTCGACTTGATGGGTTTTTGGATCACCATGGAAACAGACCTCTGGGCATGTCTGGAAGGTAATTCAAAAGTTGAGTTAATTGGGGTGAGAAGATGCACTCTAAATTTTGGTGGCAGCCCCCTTTGGGGCAGAGTCCTGGACCGAATGAGAAGGAGAAAGCCGTGAGTACCAGCATTCCTTTCTCCCTGCGTTCTGGCTGCAGATGCGATGTGGCCAGGCACCCCACACACCTCCTGCCGTACCTTCCCCACCGTGATGCACCACACGCTCATGATGCAATCATTGCAAACCCTTCCTCCCTTTGTTGTGCGGTGGGTTGAATGAGGACTAGCCTCATGGTCTCGAGCATTTGAACACTTGGTCTCCAGCTGGCGCTGCTACTTGGGCAAGCTTGGGTGGCACAGTCTTGCCGGAGGAAGTACGTCACTAAGGGTGGACCTGGAGACTAAAAGCCTTGCCTCGCTTTCAGCTCACCCTCTCTACTTTGTGCTTACAGTTCAAGGCGCAAGGGTACATTCTTCTGTTCCTGCCACCGTGCCTGCTACTTACTGCCAAGCCCCTGCCCTGCACGGTGGACTGTTACCCTCGGGAGCCATAAGCCGAAATAACTGCTCTCTTCCCAGAGTCGTCTTTGGCCAGAGTGTTTCATTACAGCCACAGCCAAGTAACTGATACAAGGTGCTTTGGTCTGGAATTTGTCACAAGAGGAGTAATTAATACAACCGGTACCCCAAGGGCAGCAGACTTTTCTGTTATTTTAAAATAGCATGGATTCTAACATCAGATCGTAAATTGTTACTGTTAAAATCATCTTGGGAATTTTTTAAAGTTCTGTTTTAATGATAATAGCTATAAATTGCAACAACTTTTAGTGTGTTCTTTTTAGTATGGAATCAAATGAAAAACATTGTTGTACATGAAATGGCCTCTTCAATGGCCCGAGGCAGCTCTGGGGGTAGCCTGGCACCCTACGGCTCTCCTGACCAGCTCCCACCTCGAACATATACAGAGTAACCTGATTCTCTTAAGAGAATGGTCACTGAGCTTGGTTAATGAGAAAATCAAGATGTGGGACTCTTGTCTCCCGGCTGGCACAGGCAGGTTTCAGGAGCTCTCCTCAGAGCAAATATGGAGCTGGGGAGCTTTGCAAGAGTTCAGGTCTCTCAAAGTCCCTGAGGCTTCTTCTACCGGAAGTCAGGTAAACTGGGAATCCTAAGACCACCCCAGCCCAAAACCTCACCAGAAGGCCTCCTGGAATTCAGGACACACAGAACTCATAGCAAAGGGGTGAAAACAGGGGCTGGAGAGATGGTTCAGCGGTTAAGAGTACTTTCTGTCTTTCCAAAGGACCCAGGTTCAATTCCCAGCATCCATATGGAGGCTCATAACTTTCTGTAAGTCCTGTTCTGGGGGAGCTGACACTCTTTCTATCCTCTGCCAGTTCTGCATGTCTTCTATTACACACAGGCCACAACCCATCATATATACTCTACAAAACAGAGATCACATATGGCTGTACACAATACTATGCACACACCACCTATTAAATACACACTATTAAATACCACACTGTTCCCAAAATCCTAGCACACACACACCAACACACCACATGATAGTACTGACCACATATTTCACGCTGCAGCTACTTGCCTAGCACATGCACAGCATACATACATAGCATCTACTACATGCATAAACATTACCACAATATACCACCTTCCACACACACCACCACTGCCCTATTACACACCACGTCTCCACCAACCACAGCACGCTACCCATGCCATTTAATACACGTCCCACACTACACACGTGTCATAGGCACTGCATAGTCTATGTGCACACACACCCTTGTCACACACATGTAGAACACCCTCCTCTCTCACAGAGGCCCTACATCCCACTGTACCCCCACACTCACACCACCTGAGCATAACAAAACAGGGAAAACACCATTCAGTTTGTGGAGAACTGACTTTGGGTTGGTAAGTAAAAGGACTGCTCTAACAAAATATTAACTTTTCTGGCCATGCAGTGACACCGAAGAGGCATCTGTCTTTGTACGACAAAGAAAGGACCTGAATATTCATCTCTTCCATGTATGTCATAGTTTGCTTTCTGTGGCTGTGATAAACACCAGGACAAGAACCAGCCTGGGGAAGAAAGGGTTTCTTTGGCTTATACTTGCACATCACAATCCATCATCTAAGGAAGTCGGCGTAGGAACTCAAGGCAGGAATCCAGAGGCAGAAACTGAAGCAGAGGCCATGGAGGAGTGCTGCTTACTGGCTTGCTCCTCATGAGTTGCTCAGCCTGCTTTCTTATACCATGTAAGACCGCCTGCCTAGGGAATGGCACCGCCCATAGTGAGCTGGAGCCTCTCACGTGGAATCATTAATCAAGAAAATGTCCTGCAGACTTACCTTGATGAATATAAGATGAAGAACATATTATGGTTATTGCGCTAAAGAGTTTCCCCCATGCATTTATCTGGAGGGGCCTTCAGTATACTCAGAGGTACAGCTGCAATGGTCTGTCATCACTGCCTAGAACACAGCATATTTCCTTTTGCTCTTGGGTCCCCTGGCTCACTTTTAATATGGATCTGAATAACCTTATAGATAAGTTATTCAAAATAAGGCTTTGAGGTATAAAGTGCTAAATTATCTCTAACACCATAACTGAGCTATGTTATTAACTGGTCCGCAAATGGTCACTGAATTAATGAGGCTATTTTTGTTGCTGTCGCCATTATCCTTTGATTTGGGAAATCTTTATGACAGCATTTTAAGTGAGGGGTAAGAGTTCAAGAATATGGATGTGTTTTTAATCCCTCGCTTGATGTTGGGGTGCGGAGATACTTAAGGGTCTAAGGGGGAAGTTTCTGCTAGCCTCAAGTGGAATCCTCTCCTTGGATGCATTCAGAGCGTACCTGTGCTGTGCTCCAGTAGCCTGAGCAGCCCCAGATGTTCTGTCCAGAGCCTTCTTGAGCAAAACTCTTTGTCCCCTTGTGTGGGTTCATCACACACACACACACACACACACACACACACACACACACACACACACACACCCATCATGAGGAGACCATAACACTTTCAGATGATTTGAATTAGACAGCAGACACCAAATTGCTGCGAACCTTTTACTCAAATGTCTGCTTAGCTGTCACCCTCACTGGAGTTTTCTCTGCTGACTTTTGCCTCAACCCCTCCTCCACGTTTCCATCAAGGCTTGCTTTGGCCACGAGCTCACCCCACTCAGCTGTAGTTTCTATGGCTGGCTGCATCTGTGGCTAGTCTGTAAGCTCCGGAGAAGCCTTCTTGGTTTATTATGCCTTCACCTGACAGTTGTCTTGGGTGAGTATTGAATAATTTCCCCCAAAGGATGCATTTTTTTTGAAATGACATTTATTCATTTTCTGCACTTCACCTGAATGTTTTCTCGTGTTGCAAGCATGAGCCAGCCTATGATGCCCCTGGCAGTTCCAATTTTTGTTTTTCTTTACTTGGGCCCGGAAGTGGAAAGAATGGCTTAGTAACAACTCACAGGCTAGGTTGAATGTCAGCTTTGATAGGACAAAGAAGGCGAGGGGTACTCCTTTGTGTGGCTGGGGTCATTGAAGAACTACTGTGACCATGAGAGAGGACACATAGGTCAGAAGGGTCAGATTAGAGCAAGGATACAGAGATCCACTGGGTGGCCTAACCCAAAGCAGCAAGGAAACCCATCCTTTTGTTCTAAGACCCCAGATGATGTCCTATAGTCACATAAGATAGAAACAGGGAGCCGGGCGGTGGTGGCACACACCTTTAATCCCAGGACTCGGGAGGCAGAGGCAAGTGGATCTCTGTGAGTTCAAGGCCAGCCTGGTCTATAAGAGCTAGTTCCAGGACAGGCTCCAAAGCTACAGAGAAACCCTGTCTCAAAAAACAAAAAACAAAAAAGAAAGAAAAAAAGAAAGGAAGAAAGGAAGAAAGAAAGAAAGAAAGAAAGAAAGAAAGAAAGAAAGAGAGAGAAAAAGGAAGGAGACACACAAAAAGAAGAGAAAAGCAAACAGGAAATAAGATGTGATTGTGTGTGTGTGTGATTGTGTGTGTGTTTGTATTGTTTGTTTTGTGAGACAGGGACTTACTGTGCATCTCTGGATCACCTGAAGCTCACAGAAATCCTTCTGTATCTGCTCTTTTAATACTGTGACTTAAGGCAAAATATGTGTGTGTATAATATTAAAGACTTATATAATATTACATTAAAGATTTGTTTTCACTATATTGAATATTTCTTTTTCTTATTTATATGTACTTGTGTCTGTGTGTGTGTGCCACATGCTGCTGTTTGTGGAGGCCAGAGGGGAGCATCAGGTCCCCTGGAGCTGGAGTTACAGATGACTGTGTTGCTGCTGCCTGAACCCAGGTCCCCTGGAAGAAAAACAAGTGTTCTTAACCACTGAGCCTCTTTTTCACTGAGAAGAAAAAAGGAAAATGGTTCATTTTCAGAAAGTGTAATTACTTAACTCCACAGCCAGATAGTCAATTCAGGATAGAAGAAAGGTCACATCTGGGAGAGACATAGTCTATGGCATGCACATTTTTCTCCAATGGTACTCTGAGAATCTTTGGATATTTTTAGTTTCAAGCATTGGTAATGACAATGGAGGTTTCTAGATGAAGAAAAGTACATAAATGTTTCTATGTGTAGATCTAGTGTAAGTCACACCTGCTGACAAAGCTCTTTGGCTTAGGAGCCCTGGGGGTGACATGGGTAATGAGTTCACTGAAGCGATTATGGAGGTGCGACGTCAATTTGGCATGAGAAAATAAAATCAATACCAGGCACGATGGCATGCCTGATCACTTTCCCATACTCAGCGGCTCCCTGAATGACAGTGGCATAGTCTACACGTTTCAATTCATCACACGGTATCAGTAAAAAGTTATTTAAAATTCAACACACTCTAGAAGGATTTCTCAGGAAGGTATCATGTCAACCCATGGCGCGGAGGCTGGAGGAGAGAAGGGTGTTGGCAGTTATCGTGTGCAGTTAGCGAAAGGGAGGAACTTCCATCTGGGGCTGATGCTGGGTGGATGCGTCTAGCATCCAGCCACGCCTTCCTCCGTGACCCCTTCTGAGAACTGCAACTGTTCCTGGTTCACTCATTGTGCAAACCAAAGAGCAGCTTGTGAACCTCGAGGCTCTGCCCACACTCATGGGCTAGCTAACCTCACGTTGTTGGTCTTTCGAAATGAAAGGTGTCTTTACACCAGAAACCATGTAGGTATTCATGAGCCCCCACACCCGTCTTCTTCTTCTTAGCTCTTCAAAGATGGCTGTGCTCAGCTTGGCCCAGACGAATACAGAATTTGTGTGCAAACCTGCTGTGAACTCAGCTCTCTACTCCCCCCAAAAATCTCAGAGAGGAAACTCCTTTCCAGTACTCCCCATGCCATAGGGTGTTAATGATATGCAGATTAAATGTCATTATGAAAGACAATTTGCATCCGCTCACAGCAGAGAGAGTAATGTAAAATTTCAAAGTAATAGCGCAGAACACTCCGGTCTCCCAGGTACGTTTCCATCCATATCTCTGAGTTGAGCCTGTAGAGTCATTCAGAAAACCCGAGAAGAACCTAGAAGACTGGCAATATCCTCCCACCCTCACCCCCCTGCCCACGAAAGGTCAAAGTGTTCAGAAGTGCTAAACTCCTGCTGCCCTTCACCTCAAAAGGAAAGACCTAGAAACCTTAGCTTCACCCTTAGCCTTGTCAGCCTGACCTTGAAACAACAGATGTACATCTCTGAAGGGAAATGATGCTTTCCGTAAATTGGCCCGGAAACCCCTCTCCAGGCTGAGTCTCCCTCACACTTGAAGGCTACTTTCATCTGTCTTGTGAAGCTCAATGCAATTGCTTATTTGTGGATATTTGACATTTGCCTGCATGGGAATTCCCTCTCTGCATGACTGCTGTATTTATTTTCCCTCTTTCTAAAAGGCAGCCCCCAATGCCAGGCTTTGAAGTCTGCATAAAAGAATCTGTGTATTTTTTTCTCCTTGTATATGTATGTGCTTATTAACTGCATGGAGATCTTTCCAGTTCTTCCTTTTTTTTTCCTTTTGCAAAATAATATTTTCAGGCAAAAACTGAAACAGTACAAAAGGTTCACAGTGAAATACATTGTCCTTCCCATTGTCCACGTTGTCTGTGCCACTGACCAGAGTTAAATATCACAATTGTTTCTTGGGTATCTTTTTTTTTTTTTGCAAAACTCCCAATGGACATCACATATCAGTATCTGTGTCACTGTTGGATAAGACTTCCTAGGAAGGCACAGCACACATGTCTATGCAATCCAACTAGAGAACCAAGGGCAGATCAAAATAAGGATATCATCCAAGTCCAATTCGTGAGCCAGTGAGTGTACAGGTAACAATGGGAGAAAGCCATTGCTCTCTCTGTTAGTGTTACTTACAGGGTTGTGGGTGCAGGGTTACTAACAGGAGCATGGAAACCGCAAGACCAAAAGCTTACCCCAGTTTGGATGATGCCTCCTGAATGAAATCTAAGCTCATTTCTCTGTTTTGGGGCCTCTTTATTTTGTATTTTCCTCCTTGCTCATTAGGAGTTGACAAGCTGCAAGTTTGTTTTCCAGAGTTACTGTCTTCAGTTTGTCTTGTTTCTCCAATCTGAGCCAGAGCATCCAAAATGGACCAAATTGGGTTCACCTCGGCACAGTAGCTGGAGGTAGACAGGACCACCTCCTTGGAGAATTGACTCAGGAGGAAAGGAAGCGGAAGTCTGGCTTGCTTTCAGCAGAGCTAAGGTGCAATGGTGCTGACAGAGGTTGCAGCCCCAGAGAGGAAGAGTGAGGTACACACCTGAGGTTCCTATTACAAGGGATCTAGGCTTCGGAAGGGTCTTTTGGCCACAGTGTCTGGCAGGTCTGAGCTATCAAGTGACGATTTCAGTAGTCACAGCAGGGAAAGCCTACTAGCTTCTCCTTTTTTCAGAGTTTATCTTTCCCCTCAGGGATATCTGACTTCCAGTTTCCTGGCCCTATTTTAGCTTGGCCAGACAACCCTATACTGCCTACTAAATCCATGCCCTTTCCCTTGGCTTCGTCTGTGAGGGGCTCTAGAGAGGTGTAAGGGTCTTACTCTCTCTGTTAGTGTTCTTTTGTTGTCATAAGTACTTGACAAACGATTTGGAAGGAAGAAAGGTCTGTGTTGGTTCCCAGTTTCAGAGGCCTCGACTCGTGGCTGTTTGGCTCCCATCACTGCTTAGTGTTTTGTGAGACTGAACATCATTGCAGGGAGGGCCTGGTGGAGCACGGCTGCTCACCTCACGGTGTCTGGGAAGTAGAGAGGAGCAGGGGAGGAAGGGGCCTTCTCCCATCGCTACCCGCAACTCTTAAATAGATACCACTTCCTTGAGTTTCTCAACAGCTCCCAAAGATGATGAGCAAGGTTTTGGGGGCATATTTCACACCCAGAGCAGAACACTCCCTAAAAATAAATGATTCCATGTCTGAAGGACAAGGGAGCTCTTGACAAATGTCACCTGCAAGGAGTGATGCCTTGTTGGGAGATGGAGACTTCCTTTCCATTGACCAGGCTCTTGAACCCTTTAAAACCTGTATTGTGTACATGTCAAAACCCATCAAAAATGTCCCCAAATAAGTCACTCCTTCATTCGTTGGATCTGTTGAATATCAGTTCCCCTAGAGAGGAAAGTTTACTCCGTTGTGAGCAATTAATGAACTATACATTCTTTAAGAATTATATCTTTGGGGCTGGAGAGATGGCTCAGTGGTTAAGAGCATTGCCTGCTCTTCCAAAGGTCCTGAGTTCAATTCCCGGCAACCACATGGTGGCTCACAACCATCTATAATGAAGTCTGATGTGCTCTTCTGGCCTGCAGACATACACACAGATGGAATATTGTATACATAATAAATAAATAAATATTTAAAAAAAAGAATTATATCTTTGACTAGAAAGAAAATTCCAGAAGTAAAAAAGAGAAACCTGAAAAGTGGGAGCTAAGACCTCCTCCCCCCTCCACACACACACTTTATTTATTTTTTTTTACTTTTGTTGTAAATATCTTTTTATCTTATCTCCATACTTCTTTGTGGGTTGTTTCTTTCCTGTTTGCTCTGCTGTTACCTAGCAACCATGGGCCCAAAGAGTCAGCTTGCTGCTCATCAGGGCCACGGTAGAGGTAGAGGGTTTGATTTTGAGAACTGAATTCCTCCACTTAGCATGGACTGGGCATCTTGCTTCCATGGAACTCGGCATGGACACCTTCCTCTGTCTTTCTCTAGAATGCCGTGGTGAGAAGCACATGAAAGGGAGCAACTGAACCTGGAGATCTCAGCCAGGCTCACTTCTCTGCCCCTGAACACGAACAGAAGGCTGCTCCCAGGAATTCAGCTATCCCGCCATGGCAGGTGGCACTGAGCACCAGCAATGGAAGGCTCTAATTCACTTCCATATTCAGGTTGATTCTGTGAACTACCTCCTCCCTAATCCCAGACAGAGTGGAGAAAGGTGGTTCTAATGCATATGCAAAAGCAGAACTGCACACTGCATTCCTCAAATGTTTGATCAAGGCAGGTGTGTTCAACTGAAGAAAGGCCAATCAGGGTTATTGAAAACCACTCACTGTCTTCATTTCAAGAGCCCATTTGCATCTTGTTTCAGAGGGTACCAGAGAGACAGGAAAGACAACAAACCTATGCAAGATCTGATGCTGCCTTGACAAGCTGAGGGAGAATCAGTTACATAGATTTCTGTGTTCAATATTCCATGATGAGATCTCTGTGTTCAATACTCCACCCTGAGGTCTTTGGATCTTTTCTTCTCTTCTCCTGGTCTGGGCATCAAACCCAAAGCTTTGCCCATAGTAGGTGAGCACTGGAATACTGGGTTACAGCCCACCCCTTGTTTTGTTGAGACAAGATCTTTTTATAGGGCCGTGGCTAGCCTTGAACTCAAAATTCTCCTCTCTCTGCCTCCCAAGTGCTATGGTTATAGGCAGATGCCACCACACCCAATGTCTGGCTTTTGACAATAAGAAACTCTGAACATTAGACAGACTAATACTGAGAGGTGAGAGGAAGGGCATGTGCAGAAACAAGACTTGGGGACACTGTCATTCTGTGGGCTGGTGGCCAAGAATACAGGTCACAGCTGATGATCTGAGACACAGAAGACACGTGTGTCAAGGTCCTATGTGTGTTATGACTTGGAATTGGTGGGCATCTCTACCATCTTGGCCTTGAGTCAGTTCTGCATCTTAGGGGTATCCTGTGAAGAAGGAGGGACAGTGACTAAGCCAATTTGTTTCTTAGGGAAGAATTTTGTAGGTGGATTGTCCCTTGAAAAGACAGAGTAAGAAAGGAGCCATCAACCCTTTGTGTTTTTTTTTTTTTTTCTATTGGTCACAAATGGCTTTGGGCAAATAGTTGGGGGATGGAGGACAGGAGCAAGCGAGCAAAAGGTATTTTCAGTGATGGATGGGGACACATATTAGGTTACACAATTCCAGTAACTCATGAGAAGGAAATAATAATCTCAAGTGGCCATGGCTCCCCTGCCAAGCAGCAATGAGCCAAAGGCCTCTATTCAGATGCCTGAGGCACATCCACCTGAGGATGGCTACACACAAAGCCGGCTGTTGTATCCAGAGGAGAAGCCATCCTGAGTGACCACACATGAGACCTGGGGAGGACTGGCAGGAGCTAGGAGAACTGGAAGACCTTCACAGAGCACAATTGTTCTGTCCCTCCTGGGTCCAGCCAAGAGGGGTTTAATTAAATGAAAATAAAAGCCATCTCAGTTCACCTGGGGAGGAGGGCGGGGCCAGCCAAGTTTTCATCAGATACTCCTCAGTGCGTGGTGTAGCTCCTTAATCACTGGGTATCTGTTATTACTTGTTTTTATATTTTTCCTCTGTCCTTATCAGAGTAGGAATTTAATTAAGGTGATGGCATTATTAAACAAAATAAAAATACCTCTTGCACACTAAGCCTTCCATCTTTCCATTCAAAGGATGTGGCTCCCTTACGAACCCCATCATCTCAGCAACCCCCCGAGTCCTGACTTCTCAAAGTTAGGGTCTTGAAGTGCTTATCTCAGTCCGTTTAATAGATAATACTAGAGGCTTAGAAGAAGGTTTTGTGGTTTTGTTTATTTTTTATTTTTGTGGTGTTTTTTTTTTTTGCCTTTTTTTTTTTTAATCTTACCTGAGTTTGAAAGTCAGGTGTGGTGGCACACACATATAATCCTGGAACTCTGGAGGCTAAGGCAGGCATACAGCTAGCCTTAGAAACATAGAGATACCTTTCTTTTAAAAATGAAAATGGTACTGATAAGTAATGACTTCTGAATTCTCCCATGCAGTAATGACATCAATGGGGGTGGTGCCTACTTTTTGTTTTACCAAAATCATCAAAGAGAGCACCAGTTCCCAGCAGCAGTGATTATTAGGAACACAGGAAGCTGAATTGGACCAGCCCTGCGACTTGAAAAGAAAAACACTCTGACTTTTTTTAAAAAATTAAAATTATGAGCTTCAATGGATAATTGAATGGCAGATCCTTCTTATTCCCAGCTTGTTCTCCGTTCGAATGAAACTCTAGCCTCAGGCATGAGAGAGATTCTTGTGTGTTTCTGCCTAGCCTCCTGCCCCGCTACCAGCCTCCCTTAGCGCTGACGTTCACTCAGGCATGGAGACAGAGGACTGTGCTGTGGTCTAGACAGGGATGGTCCACCACACCCTCAGACTTTTGGGGGTTGCTCTCCACCAAGGCCATGGCTCTAATAGGGCTCCTGTGGGCCTCGCTCTCGCTGTCCAGCTGCCTTCCTCCATTCCTCCACGTCCTGTTTGTTCTTCCTGCCTGCGGCGGCGCTGAGTCAGGTCAGCGACTGGCTTCTTCCCATCTCTAATCTCAGCACAGGCTCCTGAATGCCTGTTCTCGGTCCCGTCTCACCAATTCCTGATTTATTATTTATTTTTTATTGTTTTCTCCACAGCTACTGAACAAAACCCCTTCACACCCTGCCAGGCTCCTGGAACCTCTCCCAACACTGTCCACTCCAGTTCTCCACAAACTGCAGGGGTCCTGGCAGGTATTCCCCAAGCTCTGAACCCAAACACAGGCCCCCTTGCCCTCTTGGCTTTCTAGCCAGCACGTCTCTAGGGCTGTTGATGCTTCCACAAGCAGCCCCGGCTGGGATGATCCAGCCTTTCAAGCCTTCAGTAAATGTGTCCTGGTCATTTCCTCTCTGCAAGGGCCTCCACCAATTCCTCGAGCTTCTCGGTAGAGGGCGCTCCGGCATCAGCACAATCAAACACGGGTTGTGAATCTGAACCCCGCATTGCGCAGCAGGTTTCTAGTCTGTACACGCAGTAATCATCCCGGCACGTGCGCATGCGTGCAGTCGTAAGTGCCCATCTTCTGATCTTGAGCCGGGTCCACGGTAAAGGATGGCCCAGAGGCTCAGCCTTTGTACCTTATGTGATTAGCGTTTCCATTGTATTAACCAGACTAGATTCACTGGAGATCTATTTTAGTTAGTAACACAGATTTCTAAGCCCCTCAAAGGAGATAAAAAGAATCTTATGGGATGCTATTTCAAAGCTACTGCCGAGCTATTCCATTCTGTTTACTTGAAGTGACTGAATTCATCTTTGGGTGGAAAGTCTCGTGGGAGAAAACAAGCAGAAATAGCTCCGCGCTATTTCAGACGTGGAGCTCACTATTCTTTGAGAAATGTCTTGGTCTGCTTAATCAAAATGAAGACGGAAGCACGTGTAGCCAGTAATGTCCTCTCTGGAGGACATACAGAGGGAAGACCACCGTCTCTATGAATGTGGCAATGTGCTCTTTGACACTGGTTTCTTTGCTCATATCAAAGGTACCATTTCTTGGGCACCGTGTGTGCCAGGCACGCTGCCAAACACTACCTGTGTGATCTCATTTTCCCCTCAGAAGCACCCCCTGGACTAGGTACATTTCAGTGATGGGGGGCCCCAAGTTGGTGAGTAGCTGGAGTCCTTGTCTGTCAACACAGCCCAGGATATCCACCTTAAGGAATATTCATGAAAAAAAAAAAAAAGAGGCTCCTAGTGGGTCTGGAGTGTCTGGAGTGATGCTGGTAAATAGTATTTTTCCCCCCACAACTCCAGGGCTTTTCAGTTCAAATCCACATTTGAAGGAAATTCCTACTTGCCTCCACCAAATGACATTTTATGTGTTAAAAGTTAAATTATCAGCTGTAAAATCAACTTAGTACCTGGTGAGCAAAATTAGAATGTTGAGCCCTAGCTATTGAAGGATGGTGAGCGGCTGTGTAATGGCTTTCTTCTGGAAGGCTCTATTAGTGTCTATTAATCTACCCTTTTTGTACTGGACAACAGACAGCCCTTAGCTGCTGAGTGCCACTGTGAAATGCAAAATGCAGGGACTGCAGGCACTACCAGGCAACAGCCGCTGGCAGTGATGAAAGATTCATTTCTCAAAGAACGGGCAAGTACCAGATAGCCTACCCTTCCAGCTCTTCTAAAGTACAAGCAAGTCCCATTCCAGGACAGAAGCAAGGAGCACCAAAGTATCTTATGCTGAGGTCATTTTTGAGAGTCAGACTGAGAAGTGCCCTTTCCTTCCCAAATGCCCGAATCCTAGGTAACACATTAGAGTCCCAGAGAGACCAGTCACCTGTCTATGACAGGTGAAAGAGCAAGAAGAGAGAGGGTCTCTCTAGGGCGTGCCTACAAGAGAGCCGAGAAAATTCCTCCCAAAATACAAATCCTACCCTCCCAGTAACAGACATGACCTGAATCAAACTGGATTAATTTCCTTTTAAATTTTTCAAACTTACATGTGTGTATGTGTGAGCACATACACGCACATGTGGAAGTCCAAGGACAACTTTAAGGAGTCTTTTCACGCGTCCCACCATGTAGGGCCCAGGAATCGAACTCAGGTTATCATGCTTAGCTGCAGACATCCACTGAGCCATTCTCGCTGTCCCCCAATTCATTTCTTCTTGCTTATCTGCCTTTTTGGGTCCCCGGTTCTTTTATGGGAACCACCATTTTTTAGGCTGGAGCCACATCAATCAATGTGTTCTGTTCATGGACAGAAGCAGTGGATTTGAGGCAGACCAGGCAGGCCAAAGAGATGTGTCTTCTGAGCTTTTGTTGAAGCTATTAGATAAGTCCTTTTTCCTTCTAGGTTCTAAATGAAGGTGTAAGACCATAGGACTTAAAAGAAGCAACACAGAGGGAAACTGAGGACAGGCAGAAAAGATTTGGTCTAGTGTCTACTTGTGAGATCCTGGATCCAGCCCTGCCAGAAGAGAGAACCTTCGCTCTAAACTTTTTCCTTGTATCAGATAATATGTTAATATATTTGCCCTTTTGCCAGTTCAATTTGAGATGAATTTGAGTCAAATTTTCTGTGCCCCTGTCAGGGGAGGGCAACCCAGAACCAGTGCACCGTTGGTCTTAGGCAGGTAATCTGCAACTAAGGTCTCCCTTAGCAAGACCCAGCAGAAGGTGGGCAGGTAATCTGCATGGACCTCTCCAGCACTCACATCCATCACCAGTCCCTGATCTTGTGTCTAGATGGTGTGGCTTTTGCAGCTATGAAAACTCAAAGATGGGAGAAGGTTGTCCTTCCTTGAGCAGGTGTGGTTGGCTTAAGTACCACAGGCTTTAAGTACAAATGAAATCATGTATTATAACCTAGCACTTGAAAGGAACGTGCTCATGTGTGTGTGTGTGTGTGTGTGTGTGTGTGTGTTTTGTGTGTGCAATTTTTTAATTTAAAAAATGTTGACTTTTTATTTTCTTTCCCTGGACTGTATTTGCTACCTTTTCTGTCATAGAAACCAGACCTACAGAAATGTGACTACCTGTCCCTTGTCTGGCCATCTCCAGTTCCCAGCATCATCAAATCTGTGTCACTCATAATCACTCTCCAGTTCCCTCTGCATCCAGAAATAATATGTATTTGTTACATGTTTACAAGGTAAAATAAAACCACGAATGGAGTCAGGAAACGGAACCCAGAGATTATGTGTTTGTGACACATCTCACCATCGGCTCCAAGCTATACACACGCATTTTATAATCAAGGGTTGTCTAGATCCTGGGCTTTCCTGGAGTCTAGTCAGGTATCTGGATCTCCCCACCCCCACTCCACCCCTCCCCCATGGTCTGAAGGTAGATAGCTCTCAAGGTAGAATGACAAAAGGTACCTTCTCAAGACTCTAACAGCATCTGGGATGTCAGCAGAGTCGGGGAAGGGGGCATAAAATCAGGTGACAACCAGGGTACCTAAGAAAGAATTGTCTGGAAGTATCTAAGCAGGTGAGTGATATTCCCAGCTGATCCTCCCGGGCGCCCCCTGAAGTTAGGGCAGGAAAAGGAACTTGAGCATCAAGAAGGACTAGGGCCCAGAACACAGAAAGGGCACTTAGGTGCGTGAGACCAAGTGATGGGAATAGCATCCGGGTGGCAGGCTGCAGGCTCGAGGAGGTCAGCCCTTCCTCCTCCGCCCTCCCGCGCCGACGCCTCAGTGTCACCGCACTAGCCCTCTGCAGAAGCTGTCCTTGCCCCGCGAGCTGCGGGCTCAGCCCGGGAGGAGGGGGGGCTCCGGAGACCGGAGCTATTTTTAAAAGACGCGTCACCGGTTTGAGGAGGAAGAGCCCGCGCCCGGGCCCATGGTCTGGGCGCGGCCAGCGGGAAGGGTCGTCCGGACGAATTTCGAACGACCGGAGCGCGCGAAAAGGCATTACCGGCCGAGAAGACCCCGCCTGACCCCGGGAGACCGCGGGGCGTGCCAGGGAAGGGGCGTGGCCGGTGGGCGGGACCAGAGGGGCGGGGCCGGCGCCCTCGGCCGCAGCAGGCTGGTGGCGGCGGCGGCGGCGGCAGCAGCAGAGCGGGTACTGCAGGGACAGCAAGGCAGCAACGCCGACAGAGACACCCGGGGAAACCCGCGCCCCGCCTGCGCCTCCGCGGCGCGCCGGGGAAGCCGAAGCCAGAGCGGCTCCGAGACGCCACTGAGACCAGAGGCTGCTGCAGAGCCGCGGCGCGGGCAAGGCGCAGATCGAGCCGGGCGAGCGCGCAGGCAGCAGGCATCCTCCACCGCGGCGTCTGTCCGTGGCGGCTGCGCGGGAGACAAAGCCTCCGGAGAAAGATGCCCGCGGGGCGCGCACCGGGTGGACCAGGGAGCGGGCACCTTGGAATCTAAGTGCATCCAACTGGCCGTACGTTCCTGAGACGCCGAGGCCCCAGCGGGTCCAGCGGCGGGCGGGGCCCAGGTGCGCCCGGTCGCAGCGGGCCTGTGACTGCTCGGGGGGCGGCGCCCTCCCGCCGCAGCCGCAGTGGCCGGCGCCGCAGCGAGGAGCCATGGGCAACATCTCCTCCAACATCTCGGCCTTCCAGTCCCTACACATCGTTATGCTGGGCTTGGACTCTGCCGGCAAGACCACGGTGCTCTACCGGCTCAAGTTCAACGAGTTCGTGAACACGGTGCCCACCATTGGCTTCAATACCGAGAAGATCAAACTGAGCAACGGCACCGCCAAGGGCATCAGCTGCCACTTCTGGGACGTGGGCGGCCAGGAGAAGCTACGGCCGCTGTGGAAGTCCTACAGCCGCTGCACGGACGGCATCATCTACGTGGTGGATTCGGTGGACGTGGACCGGCTAGAGGAGGCCAAGACGGAGCTGCACAAGGTGACCAAGTTTGCGGAGAACCAGGGCACGCCGCTGCTGGTCATCGCTAACAAGCAGGACCTGCCCAAGTCGCTGCCGGTGGCCGAGATTGAGAAGCAGCTGGCGCTGCACGAGCTCATCCCGGCCACCACCTACCATGTCCAGCCGGCGTGCGCCATCATCGGCGAGGGCCTCACCGAGGGCATGGACAAGCTCTATGAAATGATCCTGAAACGCAGGAAGTCTCTCAAGCAGAAGAAGAAGCGGTAATGCGTCCGGGAAGCGATTGGGAACGAGGCTGAGCCAGCGAGCCACTGAGTGAATGAATGGACGACTGGGTGAGCGAGAACCCGCGCCCGCGAACAAAGACAACGAACCAAAGCGATGCTTCGAATTTTTAAAACACGATCCCTGTACCCTAACACAGGACTTGGAGACTTAACCGGGGGTGTGAAGACTGCATTACCACCCAGCTCGCCACCTGCCCCACCCCCCACCCCAGCTCAGGGGACCTTTTGTCTAAATGCTTGAGCTATCAATGGGGTGGGGTGGGGGGAACCGACGGGGAATGGACATGAGGACGCGAGGGTCCGGTGGTGAGCCCTCTGGCCCCAGGTGGGAAGCTTGAATGTCAAGAGAGACAAAAGCGATTTCTTCTCGCTCCGTCAGGGCCAGAAGTTCAGGCTGCCCAGCCCCCACTGCGGGGGGGAGTCACGTGTGAGTTACCTGAGGTATGCAGTTCACAGAACCCTGGGGATACTCCTGTGGGAGCGGGTAGGCACTGGGGTATACTGATGGGGGGAGGGGGTGACCGCTCCTTGCATTCTGGAGCTGTGCAAACTGAGTAGTTTTATGTCGCAGGGCAGGCCCCTGTTTGCAGTTTGATTTGTCCTGCTCTGGGCCCAAAGGATGTGGTGGTTTGCGTCCGTCCAGAGGACTGCCTGGGACCATGCGGCAGCCTGAGGGCCCAGGGTGCTGCTGTCCTTCTGGCCTTGGCTGGGAATGGCCTGGAAGACTCCACTCTCCAGGGCTGGGTGGGTGTGATTTTGTTGAGAACTGCTGTTGAGCCTGGGATGAGACCTCTTCCAGATGGCCTAGGCCCTGTCCATGTGTTGGTCATTATCACATAAAGAGACCAATAAAACAAAAGCAGAAAACCATTGGAGGTGGTGGTGCCAGTACAGGAATTTAAAGGGTGAGGTTCTTGACATTAATGCTGTGTGTGTGTGTGTGTGTGTGTGTGTATGTGTGTGTGTGTGTGTGTGTGTGTGTGTGTGTGTGTGTTCCCTCCATACTACATAATCGGCATAAATACTGGACCCTCTGTGTGGAATTTGAAATTCTCTCAGCCTACTGATTGGTTTGGAGGAGCACACCAGCTACAGATGTGTGCTGAATTGCAAAATGGTTTTCTTAGAAGGCAAGTCTGATCATTCTAGCCACATGGTGATAGGTTTCAGACATGTTTTTTTTAAACAACAAAACAAAAAAACACTTCCACAAATAAATAATCTCCTTAGTTAAAAAAAGACTGTCCTTTTGTGCCCCTTGGCATTGCAAGAGGAGACGTGTTCAGGTTTCTGAGTTGGGCTTGTAGCCTATCTGATTTCAGTGTTTTACTCAAAGCGTGTCATTAGAGTATTTGATGTCATTCACCAAAAGAATAAAATCCCAGCTTGGAAAAGCTGACCTCGTTTGTGTGGATTGGAAGAGAGGAAAAGTCTGAAGGATCAGTCCTTTGGAATTCACCCATGTGGGAGCCGGCCTGGCCTCAGAGCCAGCCAGCACTTTGGTTAGCAGACAACAATGAGTGCTTGAGTTGAAAAGGGAGCGGGCGTGTGACGTCATGGTCACTGGTACTCAGGCACTTCACAGTTTACTTGAAAGAGGCTTTGGAAAATAGATAAAGTGAAAGAATAAATACATATTTTTAATAATGTAATTTTAAAAAATCCTTTATAATCAGGAGTGAGTCTTGGCTTGTAAAAAGCTGTCATCCATCCTGAAACACAGTAGCGAAAGATAAATTTACAGCTGACCATTGTTTTCTCTCTCTCTTTTTTTTAAATTTCCCCTCGGAATCCATCGTTTAGAGTAGCATTTTGGTTTTCCTCCATGGCGACACATTGCTGTGCAAAGGAGGACATGGTTCTGAGTGAGCACCAACGTGGTCACGATATGAGCCCATCCCTATTGTCCTTGACACACTAAGTCAACTTAGGAACCCCACGTAGGCAGAAATCATGGCTTCCTGCTTGACACCCAGTCCTTAGAAGATTGTTTTTAAAACTGAAATCTAGCAGCCCATCTTCCTTCCTTGTGTCTTCTGTAGCCCTCCGCTGCTGGTCTTTTTGTAGACACTTAGTAGCGCTAAGCCGTGATGAGCAGCCTACAAGGTCTGTTTACACAGCAACGGGGCATTGCTGGCTTCTTCATGGGCTGGTCCCATGGTCTGAAGATTCTGTATAGAATTATTAAAAAAAAAATCCACCTTCTTTTATTTTCTTCACGATTTCTTAAGCACTTTGACATTTTGGTAGTTCCACAATATGGAGAGAATAATATATTTATTTTGTGACATTGCCTATGCCAAATACTGTAAACCTTCCTGTGCTCACAATACCTGAGTTCCAGGTCAGTGTTCAGATTCTGGCCTGCTCAAACGATGGCATGGGATGATTTTGTGGTGTTTCTCCCTCTCCCCCCATTATCAAGACTTAAGGGTGCAGTTGGCTGTTAATAGTTGTGCGGTAAAGTCAAGCCCTGTGGTGTATCAGCAAATAGTTAAGAGTCTCAGTTGATCTCTGTGATGTTTGACCTAGTAAAAGCCCATTTCATCTGTGACCAGAGGGAGCCCAGTGAAAATCACTGTGTGGTGGTGCCATGGGGGAGTTCCCATTACACGCCAGCTTCTGTCCTGTGGGTTCCTGCAGTGGAATTTGGCCTCCTCAAGCGAGGTTTGGAATGGTTTCTCATAGGCCCAGGGAGGCCAGTTTTGATTTAGAGCTGTTCTCTTCACACACTGTGTGACGGGTGTTGGGACGGGGTCCCCTGGCTTCCGTGTTTTGGTTTTCCTGTAATTCTCTGTCTTTGCCATTCTCTTCTTTGTTCCCATCCCCTTTTATAATGCGTATATGATGCTGTGAGCAGAAATAAACTATTTATACAATCAAACCAGTGGGAGCATCTTCTGTGGATTTTTTTTTCCTTTCAGATTTCTTGGTCCATTTTCCAGGCCTCTGTGGAGCCAGGGAGTGGAAGACAAGGTGGTGTCAGGGTTCTCATGGGGTCTGGTGGCTTCTAGAGTTGCAGCTTGTGTGGGTGAGGTCTGAATCCACCCTGAACTGTGGGTGCAGAGGCCCAGCCACTTATGCCTGTCCTGGGCCATCTCTCTCCCTCCATGTCTTGCCTGTTAATTACCTAAATGGTCCAGAATTATAAAACACTTAGAAATGCTTGTCTGACTGTCCACCACTCAGGAGCCTTGAACTGCTGGACCGGTGCAGCAAATGAAGCTGCCCCACGCCAGCTGATCCTGCCCCCATCTCAGTTGAGTGTATCCAAAGAGCTCTGAGACTCGAGGCCTCTCCAGTGGTATACTGCATACAGTAAGACACCATGCTCTATAGATGCTGAGAATGAGCTCACTTTGGAAAGACTACGTGTTGGGGTGGGAATCAGTGAGCTTTGGCAGGTACAGTGGGGAACACAGAAGGGCATATAGGCATTCCCCTACAACATTTAACAGTGAGGGAGGAGGGCTGGATAGGCCTTCAGAGCTTTAAGTCTGGAATGAGAAAAGGTTGGGGATTCAGCTCAATTGAGTGCTTGGAAAGCCTGCTTGTTGAAGACCTGGGTTTGGTCCCCAGCACCACTCAAATCAGGTGTGGTACACACCCACAATACCAGCACTTGGGATGTTGGAAGTAGGAGGCTCCAAAGTTCAAGGTCATCCTCTGGTCCCACGCCAGCCTGAGCTACAGGATACTAAAAAAATAATAAAGTTCCCTAGGACCCCAAGGTTTTGTTTGATCTTACTGATCCCTCCACCAAGTCTCAGTTTCCCTGTATGTAAAACAAGATAACAGAACCTTAAAGAGTTGTGGAGAAGGTAAACTGGTACATTTCTTCTTGTACCAAGGCTCGGTGCAGTAGGGTTCTGTTTTGCTGTTGTTTTATTTTTGGTGTGCATGTGTAAGTGTGAAGTATGTGCACCTGTGTACGAGGAGGTACATACACACTGTGTGCCCAGAAGACAATGTCACGGACCCTGTTCTATCACACTTCACCTTATTCCCCCGAATTTCAAGCACATTCGGCCACCCTTGGTTTTTTATGTGAAATGTGGGGATTTGAACTCAGGTATTTAGGCTTGCACACCAACTGTGCTTATCCACGGAGCCATCTCACCAGCCCCAGGGCTTTCAGTTTCTAACCTTGTTGACTGCTTAGAGTGCAATTAACTCCACCAGACTGCCGACCTTCCTGTGAAGTCCTTGCTGTCTCCAGCCCTCTTGGCATCCTTGACCAGCCAACACCAAGGTTGCTGGCTCCCGGCATGGCATGGGATAAAGTCGAGCAGGTGAGCATCTCCAGCCTTCCCAGCGGTGTGTCACTCAGAGTTGCTATGAATGCAAGCTGGTGGTCTCCTGGCTGTCCAGGTCCTTACTCTGAGCACACCCCATACTGCTGGGGGGCTATGAGTCCCTTCTGGCAGTGAGTTGATTTTCTGATTCTTGATGTCTAACCTGAACTTGAACACGTGGTAGGTATCCCCTAGACATTAGCCAGGTGACTTTACTCACATTAATTAAATTTGGTTATAAATGTTAAAATGGGCACTGCATAAAGCTTCTGTAGGTGAGTTAAAATGAGAGTGGACAAAATAGCGATACCATTCTTCCAAGTCACTGTGTTGAGAAAATCACACAGAGGCAGCTTTAGTGGGGAATGTGAAACATACACATTGATAAGCATCTTTGTCTCGTTCAAAAAGAAAAAAAAGCATAATTTTATCAGCCTCATCCCTACAGAAGCTAATGAATCAGAAGCTGGGTTACCCCAGGAACCAGCAAATGCTGTTTTTAAGTGACAAAACCAAAATATAGGTGAAAACTAAGAGGTTGCTTTGGCACCATAAGAATAACAGTAACGGAAATCAAAATAAGCCAAGACCGAAACTCTTCATTTACAGTGCAGCCTTAAGTTAATCTTGCTTTGGTGGATTCTTGAGGAAGCCAGTCACCTGTGACACTTATCTGACAACTGTCCACCTGCCTTTCCCAGGAGGGAGACCTCAGACAGCTGAGTCAATGATTTGAGTCCTGATCCCCTGCTGTGCCTCCCTTCCCCACCTGAATTCTTTTGTCAGTGTTGGAGCCCTTGCTTCTAAGGAGGGTTGGTTGTTGTAGTTGTTGTTGTTGTTTTGCTAGACTGTGAACATCTTGTCTTCTGTTTTTCTGCTTTGTGCCTTTATGTTTGTCCCCAGGGCTAGAGTTGTTTGTGTGTGTGTGTGTGTGTGTGTGTGTGTGTGTGTGTGTGTTTGTTTGTTTGAGATAGGATTTCTCTACGGAGCCTAGGATGGCCTTGAACTCACAGAGATCTGCCTGCCTCTGCCCCCTGAGTGCTGGGATTAAAAGTGGGCACCACCAGTGATGGACAATCCTGTTAGCAACATTACAGACTGTCTCTTGTGTCACCATTGTGGTAGCGGAGAAGGACAAAGTTATGTGCCAAGAGCAGAAGACACGGGCTTTGTATGGTGAACAGGTAAGAAGGGAACAAGCCCAGAACTCCCTAACTTTTGATCTCCCCGCTTCTCTGCAGCCTGGAGAGCAACCTGCCTGTGCTTGCATCCTGGCACAACCACGATGCCCGTGACTCAGCCTCCACCTGCCAGGGAGAGAGGAGGCCATGAATCTGCACTGGGGGAGGAGATCTCTCTCCTCTTCTCATTCTCTCTCAGGTTCAAACAGAATGGGCACAAGATGGTGGGCTTTCTCATGCATTTGCTTCCCATTGGTTCTGATCTTGAGAGGGGGGGGGGCTTCTCGGTGTCTAGGAGGAGCTTGCAAGCTGGGGTTTCCGTTGAAACAACAAGCTGCTCTGCCTCCAGGCTTAGAAGTAGGCATGAAAGGCCTGTACACGCAGCACAGCTTCCTCCAAATGGTTCTGAGCAGCTTTTGCTGCACCCCATGAGGGAGCGGTACCAAAGATATGAAGCCGGGGATTCTTTCAGCTGGGCTATGGCAAAGTTGGAGATGAATTATCATTTGCATTTATACATTCGAGTTAATGCCATCATGGGAGCCCTCAGTGTAGTGTGGTTTGTCTGGACATCAGGACAGTTGTTTTCAGCTGATAGAATGCTTGCTGTACTAGCTGTTATTTCAGGAGTTTCATTACACACACTCTCTCTCTCTCTCTCTCTCTCTCTCTCTCTCTCTCTCTCTCTCTCTCACACACACACACACAC
>NC_022030.1:63162244-63182353 GCF_000317375.1 Microtus ochrogaster
TCTCTCTCTCTCTCTCTCTCTCTCTCTCTCTCTCACACACACACACACACACACACACACTTCCTGGGGTCCCAGGATGCTAGCTAACTTGACCTGCACCCACAAGTTGAGAAGCTGAAACAAGGAGATGTTGGGGCTCCATGATCTGACATCGGTCACTAGAAAGACTGGGCCCAGCTCATACCCCGGGTGTCTTCTAGCCAGCAGCCTCCCAGGCCCCACACACCAGCTGCTCTGAGGCAAGGAATGGTCTGCAGTACAAGAAAGGTAAGGTTCCCAAGGGGAAGCAGGGATAAAGTGGAGGAGGTACTGGGTAGCACTACCGCACTCTTGCTAAGGACAGGGAGAACCACCATCGTTAGCCCTCCCCAGGATGCTGGCAACAGCCAGGACCCCAGACTTAGTATGTGCTTTTCCTTCCTAAGAGACACGTGTCATGTCAGAGGACCGTCCTTGTGTCAGGGTCTACCCTTGAGTAAGGAGTGTGCAGAAGCTGTTGGGGTCAAGGATTCTAGCCCGTTTCATTCAGGGCCATATGTGCTGTCAACGGTCACCGGGCCTGGCAATGGGTCAGCACCTGGGGTTGTGTGGTGACCCCTTAGAACCTCTGACCTCTTCAGGTAGGCACTGCCTACCTCTTCTGCAAGGCAAATACAGATGTAGAAAGGGGACCTATCTCCTGATGCCTCTGTGCTGACCCTCCTCTGAGGAACCTTCTTTTATGATAATCTCCAGCTTTTGTCTCATTTTCATGGATCAGGAAATTGACAAGTCAGGAATTGGAGAGATGACTCAGTGTTTTATGCTCTTTAAGAGGATCCAAGGGCACTTCCCAGCAGCCAGGCTGAGCAGCTCCAGTTTCGGAAGATCCAATGCTCTCTTTTTGCTCTTTTGTGCACACACACACAAATTTTAAAAATAAAAATAAACCTTAAAAAAGAAGGAAACTGGCAGCTCACTGAAAGGACGAGGCAGGGGACTTCCCACAGAGAAACAGCTCTTCTTGTGAGTCTCGGGGCCCAGCCTGTAGCCGGAGTGTTCACAGGGGGACTATTGAGGAAATGAGCCTCTCTCTGTCTTTCATTTGTTTCATCCTCGTTCTTTTGGTGGCTCCTCAGGCCTGTTTTCATTTCCTTAAATGCTAACTTCATATGCAATTAATTTCAGCTGCCCGCGTCTCCTGCAAACTCAAACCATTTCCATGTATAATTTAGAAACCATCATGGTAATGATGATTGTAACAGCCTCTTTCGTAAATACAGGTTTGCATCCATTGTTGCAGGAATGACAGTTTGCTTTGCTGTGTCATTTGAACTGTGCCAGGGTGATGCCTTCATTCCATTTCTTTAAATGCTGCTAAAAATAATAGTCAAACACTATGACGCCTACTCTTTCGGGGACACCCTGCTAGGCAGAGATGCCAGGATGACTTATCTGTCCCCATTCTTGACCTCAGATGGTGAGTCAGGCCTAAACTAGCAAACAAGACCTGAGTCCAGCATGAGACACCCTTCATTGTTCCAAAGATCCAGTCATTAACTGAGCCAAATTCATGGTTGTAAGACACCTGCCTTAGCCTCAATCAGCAACACTTTGTTTCCCCCGAAGCACAGTGCTCTAAGCTTTATGTGAAGAACTCCAGCCCATCAGGGAACTCTCAGATGTCTCTGTGCTCTATGTCTCCACTCCTCCTCCATCTCCCCTCTCCTGCTGTGAGCCCTGCCAGCAGACAGCACTCCTGGAGGTCAGGATCAGCACAGCAGCCCCAAATGCTGGCCCAGACCCCGAGAGGTTCCTCTTGCACCCATCCCTTGCCAATGTTCAAGGGATCCTTTTGAAGCCATGGTTCCTTCAGGTACCACCTCACCTTGTACTAGGTGTGGATTGGAGTATAGAGGTCACCTGATGAGATTTCCAGGTTCTTTGCATCCCAGAGCGAACATCTGGACCTGGCTGATAGTAGAAACAGAGGTGGCTGGTTGAGAAAGAAAAGGCTCTCGAGAATGGGAATGAGGTAGAGAGCTGGGAAGGCTGGGAGTTCTGATGGCCTGCGCCGAGGCAGTTGGTGAGCCTGCATGGGCCATTTATGCAGTGCCCTCCTTCGCCTGCATGTGAAGAGCCTGGACTTTTCTAGCACGTTTCCTGTCCCTTGCATGTTGCATGTTGCCCTGACGTGGAGGGGTTCACAGTCTTTCTGTTGCCTGGCCTCTTCCTTAAAAAAAATCGAATCTATTGCCTTTCCCAGGCCCCACCTCCTGCCATGACCTCAATGTGGAACCCAAGTGTCCAAGAGTCTTGAGTAACTAACTGGGTGGCCGCACCGCATGACTCTGCAGCCTTTCAGAAGGTTCCTCTCCCCCCCCTCCCCCCCGGAGTTACTTCTAGCTGCCTGGAGATGCTGAGACAGGTGAATCCTAGTGTATACCAGCTACGGTCGCTAACCAGCAAGCTGCCCACCTGGAGGAATGGGGCTGGAGCCAGGATTCTACCTTCAGTCATTTGAGGCTTTTCTGCAGAACTATCGAGGATCATGTGTCCCTAAGACCCACTGTCTTGTTTTAGTTCTGCCCTCCCTGCAGTGTTTGCACAGGTAACCGGAATCCAAAGTAAAAGAGTCTGATGGGGTTGATGCCTCAGGAGGAGACTTTCATGGTCCCCCTACCCCTTCACACACAGACACAGGAGGAGACTGTGATACTTCCCTCCTTCATCACACACACACCACCACCACCACCACCACCACCACCACCACCACCACCACCACCACCACCACCACCAGCAGCAGCAGCAGCAGCAGCAGCAGCAGCAGCCCCTGGTCACCAATATGCTAGGGAAACCTAGCCTTTGCCTGGAAGACACCCTCCCTCTGCCTCTGTATGGTGCACTCAGGGAAGGTGACCCTGTCCTAGTTTCAAGGGAGATGTGTGTGAATCTGTGATTTGCTTAGGAAGGACCATACGACACAATTCAAACTAAGACAATAGAGAGGAAAGGCCTCACTCACCATGTGAATGTCCATGAAACATTTCCAATCCAAACCATACGATCACTTGTGTATGGAGAGGGGGCAGACGGCTGGCCTCCCTGAATCTCGCTGTATGAATAGCCTTGGATAGGGGTGCTGCCCATCCAGCAGCCGAGAAAGACAGCTTAGCACTTGCATTCTAAGCTGCTGCCCCTCAAATCAAGTGTGCACGGCTTGTACCCGGGACTCTGAGGTGCTCGAGCAGTTCCTAAGTTTGACTGGGCTAAAATATGTGTTGGAAGTCTGATTTTCTAATATATTCTCCTGTAGTTGTTCCCGGATGCAAATGCCAAAGTCATTCCTTCCTGGAGAGTCACTGGCCTTGGCTTCATGTCACAGAACCCCCAAGGGCCTAGACATATATCTCTCTGTTCTAATGCAATAGTTATTACTTGCAAGTGACTTTTGTCCCCCTGAACAATGGCAACATTCTGAGACACATTTGGTTGTCATAGCTAAGGGGAGTTCTGTGTACCTAGTAGCCAGAGGCCAGGGAGCTTCTCAACACCCTGCAATGAGGGTAGAGTCTCCCCAACCCCACCTTGGTGGCCCTGGTGGCCCTGGTGGCCCTGGAGGCACCTCAGCTAAGCCCAGAAGAACTCCACTCTGAGTCTTTCCTGTGGCTGCTCCATTTCCCAATTTCTCTTCTCCAGGTGACTGCTGAGCTGGTCCCTCCTAGGGACCAATCTTTGCTGCAACCTCCCTTTGGCCAAGCCTTCTCCAGCCTCCTGGTTTAGAACTTGGCCTGCCCTCCCTTCCCTGCCCTCTTCCACAGGATCCCAGTTCCGCTGGCCTCCCATGCATGTACAGCCACTGGGCCTTGTTCTCTTGCTCCATTCTGTCAGTGTTCTAGGGACTTGTTTTTTTAGAAGCAACAGAAAGCCTGTCTAGTCCCCATAAGAACTAGGGTCAAGCTGTAAAGTAAGATTAGTATGGACAGGATCCCGGCATGAAGTTAATTCAAGGAGGCAGAACAGTGACCTGGTGGGTGTTAGACAAACAGGGAATCCTCACAACTTGGAGTATACAGGTTTCATAGGGGATTAGCAAAGACCCCCTTGGTCAGCACAGGGCTAAGGACAGTCAGCCTAGCAGTTAGCATTTGGTCTTGGGCTGAAACAATACTCTCTTTCCTGGAGCTCCTGGGCTCAAGAGTCAAAGCTGAAAACTTTAGGCTGAGGTGTGGACCAGTTTCCTGAGGCAGGCAAGGGTCTGCTCCAGCGGTGTCCCTGGTCTCTGACCTCCAAATGCAGCACAAGTACATACACATACAGATAGACACACATATACACATACACACACACGTAACACAGGCAAAAAATATACACACAGAGATATACACACATACACACAGCAAGAATCAGGCAGGTGTAAGTTCCAACTATAGTTCATGTGTCTATTTCTTTATGATTCTGGGTATTTCTCTTATTTCCTCTGAGTCACCCACAGACAACCCTAAGTAAATGAACATTAATTTCATTCCATCTCTGTGACCTTGGACAAGCTTCCACTGCCACCACCAGCACCAAAATCCATCCCCTCTGTTTAAATGGTATATGGTGCCTATTTCACAGAGTGCCACAACTCGGGTGCTTCCATAAGGGCAGAGAGAGCTGTGAAGAGACACCATGACCTTGGCAACTCTTCTAAAGGAAAAGGTTTAATTGGGGCTGGCTTACAGTTTCAAGGGTTTTGCCCATTATCATCAAGGTGGGAAACATGGCAGCATGCAGGCAGACAGCAGAAGAGAGAATGGCGCTGGACCTGGCTTGAGCTTCTGAGACCTCAAAGCCCACTCCCAGTGACACACTTTGTCTAACAAGGCCACACCTACTCCAAGACTACACCTCTTAATAGTGCTCCTCCCTATGAGCCTATGGGGACCATTCTCATTCCGACCACGACAGTCTCCACCTTAAAAATGGCAACAATAGCAGAAATCCAAGCATAAAACCCCAGCCAATGGACAAAGTCTTCTTCAAGGATCTTTAGCCCCGATGTTCTGGTAGATGGTTGGGTAAAGTGGTGAACTACATTGGTGTCTACTTTTGCACCCTGTAGAGAGTCCATTCTCACACCGCTGCATTCCACAACACTCAGAAATAGAATCCCAGAAAATTAAAATCCCCAACATTGAGGGAGTTTCGTTGTTGTTATGGTTTAGGGTTTCTCTCTGTGTGTCCCTGGCTATCCTGGAACTCACTGTAGATGAGTCTAGTTTCAAACTCAGAAATCCACCTGCCTCTGCCTCACAAGTGCTGAGAGTTAAGGCGTGTGCTACCATGCCTGGCTAGGTACTGAGTTACTAATGAAGGCTGCTTAGCTTCCGTTATCTTCTGGAATGAAACAACAATAATATGAAAACTCAGGCACCTGATGCTGTCAGACAGTGGTCTCTACTTTTTTGTCTTTAAAAGACAGTCTCAGGTATCCCAGGCTAACCCTGAATTCACACTATAACTGAGGTTAGCCTCAAACTCCAGATCCTCTTGTCTCCACCTCCAGAGAACCACACTAGTCAGTGTGTGCAGTGCTGGGAATTGAACCTATAAGGCTGTGGATGATAGGTAAACTGTCTACCAACTGAGCTATATCATTGGCTTCCCATCTCTGTTTCATCCTTCTGAGCCTAGGATCGTACACTCCTGGGAATGTGAAAGGTGTCAATTCCAGAATAGTGCCTTGATGTTGCTATCCTTCTTGCCCCGTATAACAGTCAGCTCAAGGTCCTGACCCAAATTTCAGGCTCTTTGTTTCATGAAAGGTCTTGAATATTCCTATCAGGGACACATAGACTATGAAAGTGATTCTGACCCCTGAGATTTTAAGTAATTTTTCTTTGCTATACACTTGGACCTTTGTATCTTCATCCTTTTTGCTTGTTTGTTTTGTGTGTGTGTGTGTGTGTGCGTGCGTGCGTGCATGCGTGCGTGTGTGTGTGTGTGTGTATTTGAGATAGTATTTCTATGTGTAACAGCCCTGGTTGTCCTGGAACTCCCTTGTAGACCAGGCTAGCCTTGAACTCACAGAACTCCACCTGCTTCTGCAGGGATTAAAGGTGTGGGCCATCACTGCCCAACTATGTCTTCATCTTAAAGTCTTAACTCTCACCTGTCTAGTTCTCCTTGAGGATTCTGGCCAATAACACTCTTAGCATTGCAGAATTCATAGGACCCTGCTCCTAAAGCAGCAGTGTGCACAGGATTCCATGGAGATCCCGCTTAACACAACATCTCACTTCTTAGGTCTAGGTAGAGTCCAAATGTCTACAAGGCTGACTGCCGGGTGATGCTGAGGATGCTCTGTGGGCACACTGAGAAGCAAAGCACAAAGCTGGTTTCCAAAGAGAACCATGCAGTGTGACATGACATGCTCTTCCTATAGTTGCTATACCTAGAACACATGGCATGCAGCATGGAAGGGAGATGATGTGCCTGCCTGGGCGTGAACTTCTTCTGGGGAAGCATGAACAAACTTCTCTTCCTCCTAGATAGGGCACTGACAACAGTTCAAAGAAGCTACTCCATCCAAGCCTGTGTCAGTCGGACCAGTGAGTTTGTCATGGTTGCTTCCAGGACCATGGGTGACTCAGGGCAGATGTGTCACTGAGCATCCCATCCAGCTTGACTGATGACTCACAAGCTGCATTCCTGGAGTTCCCTGCAGGGAACTCAGATGGTCAGAGAGACTCTTCTCGCCAGTAGTTATTACAGCTTGTATAACCCTGGGAGGGACTTTGGGGATCTTGTACACTTCAGGAACTTCCTACATCTAATAAGTTTCATTTCCTTTCTGAGTCTCCAGGAAAGAATGTTTCACTTGGGACGAGACAGCTGTATAGCAGAGGGAACGTGGAAGATGCACAGAAATCCACTCCAGGAAGTGACTATGGTGTTGGCTTTGGCCAGTACCGGGCATTGGAAAGAAACCCCATGGCATCTGGTAGTCTCAGGGCTGCACACATTATGGGGGAAATGAATCTGATATCCAGTCCATCCTTCAGTAGCTGTGACTTTCACTGCCTTACAGTGAGTAATTCCAAATTTAGAGAGAGGCTCTAGCTGGTCGGACCTCCTGCTTTGGAGCCCCTTTTGGTTCCTTCCACTGACACCCAGACAGTCTCCCTGGGCCACAATACACTCATGGGCTTGTCCCATGGATCCAGACCACATCAGGCCATTGACCCCTGCTGGTGTTCTATTTGTGAGAATCAGGTGGTTCCCAGAGGGTGTCCCTCTTCATGCTTTGGTTCCCTCTGTAGGAGGGACTGGACTCTACAAGACCAAGACAGAGGCAGCAGAAAATCCCAGTCACTTCTTCCAGAACAGGGAACTGCTTGAGAGCCATGAGCTGTAACTTGGGCCAGATGGACACTTCCGTTGTGTTCTTCACCTGAGATGTCAGAGTTAATTCACTGACAGAGCGAATGATATGGCTGTATTATACAGGGAGTGGGCGTGGCTTGTCTGGACAGAACAGATCATTACATTCACCCACTGCAGGCAGAATTTTCTGTCCCGCCAGCCAGCTCCCAAATCACCACACAGGGACTTCTTATTAAATAGAAAAGCTTGCTGATAGCTTAGGCTTTATATTAATTAGCTCTTATAACTTAAATAACCCATTTTATCAATCTACATGTTGCCACACGCCTCATGGCATTTACCTGTCCTCTTGCATGTCTTACCCTCCTCCCCCTCTGTCTGGAGACTCTGCTCTTCTTCTTCCCAGATCTTTCTCTGTCTGGATCTCCTCCTATACCTCTTCCTGCCTAGCCATTGACCATTTGGCTCTTTATTAAACCATTGAGAGCAACGCACCTTCACAGTGTCCAACATGATTATTATAATAACCCAGCACCGTGAGAACCTCTGGTGTAGCACCTGAAGCCAGCTGCTAAGGAGTTAGTGCCAGCATGCCTGTACATGGCAAGTTCCAGTGTTTAGGAGTGCATTCTCAAAGGTCTTGTCCAGCATCGTCCATTATCTTACTTTTCAGGGGGTGGACGCTGGGCTCCCTGGTCCTTCCAGGAAGGCCTCATCTTTTGTTATTAAAGGCTCTGCCTCTCAGATGTCTGTTCCGCACAAAGGAGAAGTGTGTTTCCATCCCAGGTGGGTAATTACACCCCCGGAGCCTGAAGATTAAAGAGGATCGGGATGCTGATGGGCGCTGGAAGCTCTCTTTGTGAGCTGCGTACACTTCCTGTGGCCATGGTGACAAACTTCGCCCTGGCATGACCATGAATGTAGCCTGTCTAGGATATGCATTCCGGGGCAGATGGGTAGAGGGAAAGCCCACAGCACAGGTGGGAATTATCTCATCCTCTGTGACTAAAAGGTTCTGAGGCTTGGAGAAGTTCCCAAGGTCATGCATGATTGTGGTAGGTGATATCACATAGTGGGGACTCCAGTGAGTGAGCATGTATGAAAGAGGCTAGAACATCAGAGAGACATTTTCTCTAATGCTATATTTGTGACTCTCAAGGTCACCAGTCTAGTCTTAAGAGACTGACTCAGGGAGAGACCTCTTGGTCTAATTCTCTCTTAAAGGTCCCATTGAGAATCTAATCTCGATGTAAGTTTGGGTGTAAATTAGTCATGTCCAGACCTCATTGCTGTTATGAATACAGGGGCTATGTGTATATTCAGAGAGATGGAGAAAGTGGTGGACATGTCCCCTAGCATGGCAAGGTTTCAGCAGAGAAGAGGTATATGGTAACACAGGTATCTCCCAGCTGTATGGTGATGGGGGAGTCAAGGGAAATCTGGAGTCTAAGGAAAGAGGAGAATAATGCTGACCCCCACAAAGAGCTTCCTGTGGGTGCCCTAAAGGGGGTGGGGGGCTTAGGCATTTCTTGAACTCAGAGGTAAGGGTCTCTGGGGGAGGAAGGCTACTGACTTCAGTATGCATGGCTCATTGTTCTGCAAGAGAATCCTTGAGGAGTTTGAATAATGGATCCCCAAAACATCGCTGCTCTGCTGGTCACCCACCCACAAGTGTGTTTTGGACAATAGCCTGGGAAGCCACCCCAGTCCCCCATGGGCTGGAGTCCCTCACTGTCTGGAAGCTCTTCGTGTCTTTCTAATAAGAGTGTAAAGTCTCAGTTGCCTGAGAGCCTGCAAATGGGTTTGTGTTTACAGACAGTAATAACATTCCCAGTCCCACCACCCTAATCCTGTTTGTCTGTGTCTCTTGAAGACAGCGAGATGACGCTGACCACCCTGGACTATGGGCCTTTCCTTTCTGTTCTACCCTCAAGGGCCTCTGTCTGGGCTGAGGGAGGAGCCAGGGCCTCGGCTGCCCAGCCCTGTGTGTTGAGTTCTCTGGGGTGTCACAGCCTATGAATGCCCTCTGAGAAACCCACCTAACACCTCTCCGAATGCTCGTGAGAAGCCCACCTCTCCAAATGCTTATGGCTGCTGTTATTTGCTTCTACAGAAGAGATGCAGGGTCCCCCTCCCCACCCATTCATGTTGGGAGCCTATTCCCATGACTAATCTGCTCACTTGAACTTGGTCCCTGTCTGGTATGTGGCTGCCCCTGAGTCCCACCCAGCAGTTTGCCTTGACTAGTGGCCTCCATCACTGAAGAAAAAAAAATATCATCTCAATTCAATAGTCATATGTGGTCACAGAAACGAATTGGCGCCATCCCTCAGACAGATTGCGGAGTTGCTGCTCTGAAGGGGATAAAGTGTGGCATCCTAGAGTGCTACAGGTTGGTAACATCTGGCCACACTCAGGAATACCTGGGTTGGTCTATCTAACTGCCTGAGTGTCAATATTCTACCAATGGAGACCCCCCTCCCCAACCCTGCCCAATCCCATGATGGAGCCCAGAGCGCCGCTATGCCTTATCCCCAGTGTCACAGTCTGGTTAGACAGAAGACAGAATATCTTCTACCAGGCCTGTGACTTAATTCTTAGTCCAGGGGTGACCTGCATCTAATCCCTTGAGGGAGCAAGGGGATGATTCTCACGAGCTGGGTCACTCCAGTGTGCTGGCAATGGATTTTCTTTGTTACTCCGATGTGTGATGAGGCAGGAGGCATGAAAAGCCACACAAGTCCGACTTTGAGATTGGTCAGTGAGTTTTCTGTGACCCTGTTCAGAAACGAAATGAAGGATAGAAGGGCTCCCAGTCTCAGCTGGTACCGGAAAGCGATGGGCATTTTGGGATGATGTTAAAGTGCGCAAGCTCAAGGACCCTTTCCAGTTCCAAAGCCCTCTGTCTCTGCTCCACGATGGAGATTGGTGCCAGATTCCTCCAGCTGCCCCGACTTCCATGGCAACCGCTGACCCTGGAGGTTTGGTTTCAGATGGGAGCTGCCCGAGGAGCTTGTCTTCATTACAGAACGTGATCCCTCAAGTCTTCAACCCAGCAATTATGGGTCTTGATTCCAAACTAGAATTTAATCAATACTTGCTGGTTAGGGCAAGTGTCTACCGGCATCTGCTGAGCCTAGCAACTAAAGTATTTATGACCAGACAAACCTGTTTTCACTGTCCTCTGTCATTGCTCCATCTCAGGCAGGCAGCCATGCCTCAGACGGAAAGCTAAACCATTCTGAGCACAGTCTGCAGAAACTGTATTCCAGTAATCCCAAAGGAACGGAGATTCTAGGAGCCGAAAGCTCACATCACAAGGTAATCGTTCTTCCTCCAGTGCACGCCTTCACCTCTCAGGCCTGTGGTGGGTTCACTGTGAATTTCTTCACTCTTTTCTGTGGGCATTGTGACTGGCACAAGCATTGTTGGGGAGCCGGCATGAGGTTTGAACAATGTCTTTCTGTAAGGACATCATCTCAGGGAAGGAGCTAAGTCACACACCAAAGCACAATCCACCCAACAGCTTGCTTAGTCTCTCTCCTTCTCTCGCCTGGAAATCCCCTGGGGAGTGTCTCTCTGGTTCCTGTGTCTAGGTCTTAGGCACGTTCTGCATTTGGTTGCATTTAAAACTCTACCACTGAAAGGCATCAGTGACCGCGTCCCCCAAAGACACTCAGCACCAATCAGATCCTCTGGCTCGTCCTGATTCCGTTCTTCCCACCCAGTATGAGCAGTCCCGTTGATAGCCGAGCCTCTTCATCCCACTGACGCTGGTGTCATCACATACAGTCGTCCCATGTTGCTTCTGTGCCCACTGTCCCTACAGCTGTTGGGAGTGTGTATGGATTTGCTTCTCCTCTCCTGGCACCCACAGTACCCAGAAAAGTTATTGATGTCAATGCTGGCCGCCACATGGCTATATTGGAGGTGGAAAGGCTAGGGATAGAGCAATAGGACTAACAGGAAGAAGAATGGGAAATCCAGGCCACTGCAGGTTCCAACATCTGGGCCACTCTAGAAGAAACAGAGCGTTCTTGTAGAGAGATCCCCTCACAGGGGATGCTTGCTGGTGGGTAGAAACAGTCTAGACCTGTGGTGATTCTTTGATGGTTGTATGTGTTTGTTCATAATGGATTTCTGGACTAGATTAGCCTTGAACTTGCTATGGAGCTGAGGGTGACATTAAAATTCTGATCCTCTTCCCTCTACTTTTTGAGTGCTGGGATTCCAAGTGTGTGCCAACTGATTTGCGTGGTCCTGGGCATCTGAACCAGGCCTGGGTGCTTTGCTGGCTAGGCAATACTGTATCAAGTCTGGGTGCTTACTAGGCAACACTGTATCAGAACTCTGAGAATGCTAGGTAACCTTTATCAGGCCTGGATGCATTCTAGGCAACATTGTATCAAAGGAACTGTATTCTCAGGTCCTGAGCTTTGTGTTTAAAGAGTTCTTCCCCAGGAGTCTCACTTTCACCCAGGTTTCTGAGGAAGCTGTGGCCCCTTTGAAGTCAGTTCCTTTTCTGACTGCAGTGGCTACCACTCCATATGCAGACCCCAGGATTATGGTGGTCTCAACCAGTACACTGGAATGGGAAGGATGTTCTGGCGGACTTGGGCACATGTTGGGAGCACCATTGCCCTACAGGCATGAGACCAGCATAGGGCATTCCACTCTATGACAGCTGTAACCTTGGGTTTCTGAAGACAGGGATCAGAAGTTAAGGGGCTCATGAGCACATTCTCAGGGAGGCATTGGTGATTCAAGACAGAACCCTGGGGAAGCAGGGTCAGGAATGCCTTCAGTCTCTACCTAGTCTGAGCCTGTGTCACAGCACACACATCACAGTTTCTGCATCATGGGGGTGACAGAAAGTTCCCCTGGAAAGAAAAATACCACGTGGTGGAACCATCCCAGAATCAGCTTGTCCAATGTAATGTAGCCCCTCTGTCAGGAAAATCCAGCCGTTTCTGTAGCAATGCCTGGAGCAACCAATCTGTTTGGGCTGCTGTCACAAAACGCCATGGGCTAAAGTGACACAACCTCCCTTGTCACTTCTTCAGAGACTGGTAAGTCCCCAAATTTTGTTGCATTGTGGTGAACTCTCTCTCTCTCTCTCTCTCTCTCTCTCTCTCTCTCTCTCTCTCTCTCTAGTTTCTCCCTGTGGCTCATATAAAGACAGAGGGAGCTCTGCCCCCCTTCCTTTTCTTATGAGGATGCTATGAGGGATCCCCTTCCACGACATCATCTAAACCCAATAGCATCCTGTGGGACCCACCTTTGGTTATCATCACATTGTAGATGTGGGCTTCAGCACGTGATGGTGAGGTGAGACACACATCCAGTCCATACAACTCTCCATCTGTGTTATTCACTGCCAGAACTTCCTAGGCATGTCCCCAGAGCTCATCAGAAGACATGGAGATTCCATTTGAAGCCGTGGACTCTGATACCTACTGTATATATTTGCCTGCAAAGGGAGACCCTTCTTTCTGGTCTACAAGGGTCTTTCCAGGTGAGTTTTTGGACCATCACAGGGAATTATAATGGGTATATAAGTCTCCTTAGTATATGGCCAGAGGGCTTCTGAAAACCCACAAGGACTTAGGTTCAAGTACTGGTTTGGTCTGAGTTCCCAGGACCATGACCCTGGGATATAGGGCACTTGTGATTAGGTTGCAACTATACTGAGTTGAATGGTACAAGGACAAAGGTAAGGGATTGCATGTATGAACACACACACACACACACACACACACACACACACACACACACCAAGGCAACTGGGTCATAGCCTCGATCCAAAAAAAAAAAAAAAAAAGACAGCATGTGCACAGAGACCCAGCACCTTACTTAGCAGGTGTATACCTGTGCACTCTCCAGTCCACGGTAAACTGTGACTACCCATACATCTCATCAGCTAGCGAGCCAAAAGTCAAATATGGAATACATTGTTTTGTTCTCTTGTATTATTTTTCAAAAATGACTAATTGGTCACTTGATCCAGTTCCTCTGGCCCCAGGACCTTGGTCTAGCTAACACATGATGAGGTCACTTCCCAGGGTTGTCCAAGGTTGACAGGAAGCAAAGTAAAACACACCTGTCTTCAATGCACTGTCACAGGCAGACAGTTGGGTGTCACGTGCCCATTACAGTTTGGAACTGAAAAGAACATTCTGGAATGAATGCCCAACTTCAGCCAATTGACCTGAGATGCCCAGCCCTTGACCTGTGTTCAAGCCACACAACCCTTTCTTTGGTACAGTGTCTTGAGTTCAGCTCTCTGCTTCCTCTTCTGGTGCTTTCATACATACTGCTGGCATTTCCCAAAGACCTCCCCTTTTCCTTCTGCCTTCATGGCTTCCTCTCTTATTCTCCAGCTCTGGAGTAGCTTCAAGTTGTTGGTAGAAGTCCCTGACTGCTCTGGTGGCCAAGCCCTGGCAAGCCCTTCTCAAAACAAATACCTTTCTCTCAGCACCATCTCAGCCACCTCTTCCTGTCATTTCTGGGGCAATTTGATTGGCACTTGTCCCTCCTATTAGAAGAGTCATGCAAAACAAAATGATGTCTACCCAAGTCTCATATGTGTCATCAATTTCTCTCAGACCACAGGAGAGGATAGAGAACAATAAAGGAACACAGTGACCACCAGGGGCCACACCACAGTTTGCTTTATTGGGTGTCTAGCACATGGTAAGCATGGAGCTAATTAGTTCATGCCCTATTTAGTCAGCACTGGAGCCAACCCCAGCTACAGCTACATGCAGGGTAAGTATCTTTCACCCGAGATGCTTACAACTGGAATAGAGTTCATCTTTTTCAAGACTTTAGAACATTTTCATATTCATAATAAGAAATCTTAAGGATGGGACTCATCAAGTTCAAATGTGAAATTAATGTAGGTGTCAAACCTCAGTCCATCCAATCTTTTGACGTCACAGTACGATGCTGTCAGGCACAGATGTGTTAGGCTACATTCATAGCTCTCCTGGGATGCTTGCAGCCTGCCGATCACAGGGTGGACACAACTGTACTCTATCTATATACATAGCCAGAAGGTAATGACATTCTGTACTTTCAGTGTGCTCTGCCTAGTGCCACATGAAGGGGTGGTTTCCTGTGTCTCTGTCTAGGTGCCTTGTTGCTCAGAGCAGGAGCAGCTTGTAGAAGGACAGAATGGAAAGGTTCAAGGAGCAAGGCAAGACGTTAGGAGGAAAGACATCCTGCTCTGTACGATTTGGGGCTTTGCCTTGGTATTCTGTTCTCGAGAAGACAGGCCCTGCTGCCCACAGTGCCAGCCTCCCACGGTGCAACCCTTTTTACTTTCCACCTTGGTAAATGTTCTTACTCCTTCAAAAGGCTTCCTGGAGCCACCTCCCAAATAAACTACACACACCCAAAGACCCAGGGATCCAAACTTAACCAAAAGAGAAGATCAGTGAAGTGACCTGGCCAAGTTTATATGAGTTCAAGGACCTATTTCACCCTGGCCTGATTCCAGCAGCGTGGCTGAAACTGTACCCTCTATCAAGTAAGCCACCACAGACTGGTAAAAGGATGGACCCCCATAGCTGTCTCAGCATAAGCCCCCCAAGTCTGTGAATGTGTTGCCAGGTAGAAAAGGAGAATTAAGGCTGTGGGTAAGGCAAATGTCACTTTTCATATGACTCTAAGAGGAGGTTATCTTTCGTTGGATTTGCTGACAGAGGAAGGGACCAGGAGCTGAAGGATATAGCTGGAAATGCTACATTACTGGGCTGCCCTAAAAAATTGGAGGAACCATGGTCCTACCAACATACATGGATTCTACCTTCCAATGTACAAGATAATATGTTCGTGCAGATATGCCACCATGACTGATGTGCGATCTTCACGGTTGACTTGACTAGATAGAGAATCACCATGGAAACGCACTTCTGTGACGGAGTTTCTACAAGGGGTGAGTTGAGGTAGGGAGACCCACCCACCCTGAATGTGAACAGCACCATCTCATGAGCTGGGGTGACTGAATGAAAAAGGGAGGAGCAGGGAAGCCAACTGAGTACCGGTATTTACTCCTCTCTCCTTTCTCACTGCAGATGCAAAGAGACTGGCTGCTTCATGCCAAGATGGGCTGTGCCCTCAAACTCAGACCTAGAATAAATGCTACTGTCCTTAAGTCACAGCAAGGAAATAGAGTGACTGATACCGTCACTAGCGTGTGGCACTTCCTTGGGGCCAGCCATGGGAGCCTAGCACCCTACCTGGGTTTTTGTGGGTGAGGCTCAGATTCGGTTTTTATGGTTCTCATGCCCAGTATCTGCAGAAGATCTTGGCAATGTTTACTGACTCTGGGGAGATGAACTTTCTTCTGAAGACTCACACCTGGTGTTTTAAGTAGTCACAGCATCTACCTTTCCCAGCGTTCCCAGCTGGATACAGAGCTGTGCACAGCCGGGGGGGGGGGGGCTGCACCCCCTGGATGTGGTCTGATGAACTTGCACATCACAGAAGCTTCCGTCTCTCCCCTCCCCCTCCCAGACAGCACATAATTACCCCTCCGCTCCCAGCAGCTCCCACCTAGGAGGCGAAGGAGCTTGCCAGCACAGAGCTTTCCTACCTAGAAAGGCTCCCACCTGCTTCTTTCACAAACAGGGCGTGTAGTCAACCATTATGAAAGGAAAAACAAAAATCGAAACCCAAGCGATTATTTGTGAAGGGCCAGAATTTTAATAATACAGTCGGAGAATTGTCCCTAGAAGATAGCCGCTAATATGAACAAGAGCTTGCCTGATTGTTTGGGGATAAGAAAGGGACAATTCTGAGTAGAAAACTTGAGAAATTCAGTCCAAGGAGAGGACACCTTGCCTGGAGCTTAAGGTGAAACTTTGGGAAGTTCACGTGAGCCTGAGAGAGTTCCTAGGGAACACCACAGGGGCTGGCTCCAGACCGCTTGTTTTATGACCTTGAGAAAGGTCAGAAGTTCCGAAAGTCCCTCCCCAGCTCCCAGGGGCAGAAGAGGACAGAGGGTAGGAGGAAAATGTCCCATGGGAACAATGGTGGGAGAGGGTGAGGAGGAAGCGCTGACCGTTTCATGTTGGAAGGTGAGCTTAGAAGATCCGGCCGTTCACTTAAATCCATTCTAATGATCATTAGAATGCTCTAAGCATTGTCCTTGTTATCTGACGTGGAAGGATGAACCAGGCCCTGAGGGATTGGGGTGCTGCCCACAGAATAAGAAATGAAATAAATGGCAAAACCCTGGAAAGTGCTCAGAAATAACAGCGAGCAGGGGGTGATCTTGGGGTTGCCTGCCCTGGGAAATGACAGGTCACTGGGCATATCTAGCTGGTACCCCCCCATGTGCCCTCTTTTTCTTTTCTCCCTCTCTTGCCCTCCCCACCTCTCCCAGGTTCATTATGGACCCATCCAGATGCCTCTGGCTCTACTCTCCCTCACATCTGCAATAAAAATCTCCTCAACCATACTTGGAGTGGTTATGTCCTCATTTTCTGTCAGAATCTGTCCTCTTGTAACTTTATTCACTGTGTTCTTTTTCTAAAAGTCCTTTTTTTTCTACCTTGGGCAGTACCTCTGCCTGGCATCTTCTCCAGGCCACTGGGCTATAGAGTCAAGGGTTATTCAGTAACCCTGGCAATTAAAGCTTGGTGTCCCAAAGGGGCCTGTAAAGGCTGGAGGGTTAGGTGGTCCAGCAAGTAGCCTAAAAGGCATACTAGAATGGCTAGCTGGAAGTGGTAAGGACTTGAAGGGTACCCTAGACAGGGTGGACAATGTAGGGATGCTGGAGAGGGGTACCAAATGGGATGGAAGGAAGATTAAAGCCACAGGCTGAGACCGGGACCTGCTACAAGGCCATACAGAACACCGTTTTCTTTTAGAATCCTCACTACTGCCACCACTGTCCCCTGGCAGAGCCCTTAGGAAGTGACCTTAAACATTATACCCTGTAGTGAGTTAGCTTAAATCAACATTAAAAAAACAAAAGTTGGACTCAAGCGTTCCAAAGGACGGGATCTGATAGAAATTGGGGTCTATAAGCAGGTTGGTGGCCAGTGAGATGATTCAGTGGGTAAAGACCCCTGCCACCAAACCAAAGACCTGGGCTTGATCCCTGGGGTCTACGCAGTGGCAGGAGAAACCAGATTCTGCAGGTTGTTCTCTCATGCCCACTAGTGTGCCATTGCACATGACTCCCCCCAATAAATACATGAATATAGTAAAACAGGCTCACAAGTTTGGCTAAAATCACAAATTAAAATGAACCTAAGGCCAGGCGGTGGTGGGGCACACCCCTAATCCCAGCACTCATATCTCTGTGAGTTCAAGGCTAGCCTGGTCTCTACAACTAGTTCCGGGTCAGCTAGAGCTACACAGAGAGACCCACCTTGAAAAACACAAAACAAAACTGTTCTTCTTTAAAAAAAAAAAAAAAAGAATAATGCAGGGGTGTTCTTCTTGAACACGGGGCACAGGACAGACACACACAGCGGAACAAACACAGACAGGACACGGCAGCTCCCACGTGGGTCCACTTTAATGGGGGAGGGGAACACAAGAGGGCGGGGAGGCATGCAGGACACACGAGGAAAGGCAAACAAGAGAGAGCCTCGTGTGGCCCTGCCTTTTTAACGGGGAGCGCAAGGGGGTCTGGGGTGCGCACAGGTATCCGTAGTCCAGGAGGAGTCTGGGAGTTGTAGTTTCCAAAGGAACAACAAAAACAAAAATCCTAAAGCCAAACTTTAAGCACAAGCGTATGCGTCTGTGAACAGACTCATGATGGATTTTGAAATATTTGTAAGCTACTGGTTGAGAGCGAGCAAGCGCCCCCGTTTGCTCCCTGGACGAGGCACTGTGAGGAACATGAAGAACCCAGTTCAGCTTCACCCAAAGTTAACCCAAAAGGGATTTATTTTTCAAGTTGAAATAAATTTTCCTTGTGTTTCTTATAGAAAAGATTTTGGCTCTGGTTCAAGGCAATTTCATTCTTTTAAAACAAACATGTCTGAATAAGGCGGAGCCAGGACCTGAGCCTTGTGGATTAGCTGAACCCACGCTCCACCCCTAGGTTCTCCTAGAGCGCAGAGGTCACCTCAGACACAAGAGTTTCTCCCCAGGGCCTCACTGGTGCAACCCAGAGTTGGTCTGGTTTCTTTATAAGAAAGATTGGTGCATCCCAGTGAAGGAAGGGCTGCTTAGGCTGGCTGCAGAGTGAGGCCGGCAGACCAGTTTGTCCTGATGAACTTCCAGGAACTTCACCAGCCAGAGAGAAGAAAGAATTGAGAGAGAGGGAGAGAGAGAGAGAGAGAGAGAGAGAGAGAGAGAGAAACCAAGGCCAGTGGCAGCTGGGAGAAACCAGCCAATCAGGTTTCCAGTGTCTTCACCAGAGCTTGAATAGCCAAAAGATTTGGCAGGGGCTTCTGAGGGAGAGTAGAGAGGAGTCCCATCCCCCCCCCCCCAGCATTCCCCAGGGACAGGATGGAGGCTGCAAGGGGTTTGTGCCTGTAGATATAGTTCACGTCTTCTCACTGTTCCTTTCTCTCCATGGCTTTTTTCATGTTCTGTGGAAGGATCAGTAAATGATAAACACTGGTAAACTAGAGCCTCTTTTTTTTTGTTTTCCCATTAAGAAATTAAGCATATTGGTAGGAGTTCAGACGTGTCCTCTTCTTCTTCTTCTTCTTCTTCTTCTTCTTCTTCTTCTTCTTCTTCTTCTTTTTCTTTTTTTTTTTTTAAGACTGAGTTTTTCTGTGTAGTCCTGACTGTTCTGGAACTCACTTTGTAGGCCACGCTGGATTGGAACTTACTTAGATCTCTACCTGCCTCTGCCTCCCAAGTGCTGGGATTAAAGGTGTATACCACTACTGCCCAACTATAGCTCTGTTTCTTAATATGAAAATTTGAGACAGGGTCCTAGTCTATAACCCAGGCTGACCTCAAACTCAGCAATCTTGCCTTAGCCTCCCAAATATAGAGATTAAAAGTATAAAACCTGGTTGTTTGTTTGTTTGTTTGTTTGTTTATTTATTTATTTATTTGAGGTGCTGGGTGTTAAACCCATACATCGGATCTTCAGCAGCTATATAATTTCATCTTACAGCTGTGTGCTCAATGGCTCAGACCCACCTGGTATATTTAACTCCTGTTTATGAAGTCTTCAGCTCCTCTTCAGTCATTTAAACAGGATCTCTTAGACCCTGGGAAAGCTTGGAGAGGAGACTCCAATCATTCACAATCCTCTTCCTGAATTTCAGGCTTCAGCGGGAGGAGGAAGAGGCCTTTGCTAGCAGCCAGAGCAGCCAAGGAGCCCAGTCCCTCACATTCTCCAAGTTCGAGGAAAAGAAAACCAATGAGAAGACCCGGAAGGTCACCACAGTGAAGAAGTTCTTCAGCGCCTCTTCCAGGGTGGGATCCAAGAAAGGTAATTTTCTCTTTCCTTCTTGTGTGACTAAATAAACAACAGACTAGATCTAGAAAGAGGTGGACTCAGTCTTTTACATCTGTAAGCCTAAGAGAATTCTAGTTCAGATTTAACACAGAAATCTAGTTTAATGGTCAAACAATACATGAAATATACTCTCTTTTACTCAAAGATACTGTCTTTAAAGAAGCTATTTATTCCACAGAAGAACTAAAGGGAGTTGAAATGTGTAGCTCTGTTTATAAAGCTCTCCATTTCTTCTTCTTCTTCTTCTTCTTCTTCTTCTTCTTCTTCTTCTTCTTCTTCTTCTTCTTCTTCTTCTTCTTCTTCCTCCTCCTCCT
>NC_022030.1:63182453-63184487 GCF_000317375.1 Microtus ochrogaster
AGCTTTATTTTGGTTTTTTAAGACTGAGTTTCTCTATGAAACAGTGCTGGCTGTCCTGGAACTCTCTCTGTAGACCAGGTTGGTCTCGAACTAACAGAGATCCGCTAGCCTGGGATTAAAGGCGTGCACCACCACCACCACCCAGCCTCTTGTTCTGCTTTTGTCTTTGAGACAAAATCTCGTATAGTTCAGGCTGGTTTTGAACTCACTAGCCAAACATGACTTTGGTCTCTACCTCCCAGTGCTGTGATTACAGGCCTGAGCACCATGTTGAGTTTATGTGAGGCTGGGGCTTAAACTCAGAGCTTCTAGCATCAGCACTCTAAGCAAGCATTAAACTGCACCTCTAATCCCAAACTCAGGCCCTGAAAGGTGAATTCGGGGGATGTGTGCCACAAAGAGATGAAACAGTTTTTAGATTCAAAGTGGTCCCGGGACACCCGCTGTGGCTAGGACAGTACTTGATAGTGCGTGAGACTCCAGTGTTCTTCTTCATCTCTCAGGAATGCAAAGCCACAGGTGTTCCCAGCAGCACAGCCTGGACTTTTGGATGGAGCTTCTCGATGTGCTTCCCTCGGGCGTGTCCAGTGAAGAAATGAAGGGCAGGTGTCACCCTGTTTACAAGTGAGAAACCTAGGCGCGTGCTCAAGGCCACTATCCTAGCTTGGTTTCTATTCCCGTGAAAAACACCATGACTAAAAGCAGTTTGGTTTATTCCATCTTACAGTCCATTGCGAACGGAAGTCAGAGGAGGAACACCAGGCAGAAACCTGGAGGCCGGAGCTGATGCTGAAGCCATGGAGGAATGCTGCTCACTGGCTTACTCCCCATGGCTTGTTCAGTCTGCTTTTTATACCACTCAGGACCACTTGCCCATGGGTAGCACCACCTACAATGGGCTGTGCCCTTCCCCATCAATCACTAGGTAAGAAAATGCTCCTATAGGCCAATCTGTTGGAGGCATTTTCTCCCTAGAGGTTCCCTCATTCCAGATGACTCTAGCTTGTGTCAAGTTGCCACTAGCCAGCATAGTCACAAAGTCAGAGTTGGTGGGGCCAGTTTGTGATTCTGCTCCTACTTCTAAACAGTTTTGTTTATTTAAAACAAAAGAACAAACTTGAGTAAGGTGAGTCAGAGTCTGAGCTTTGGGGACAAGCTGCACTCTGAAATCAGCCCCACACTTATTCTTCCCCCAGATTCTCCTAGAGGTCAGAGGTCATCCTGACCTCTCACACTGGCAGATGGGACTCAGTGCAATTCATTCGTGTATATAGCGCGCCTTCAACCTCCTTCAGCTCACTGTGGCCTCAGGAAAGGTCATCACGCAGTCGGCTGTGTTGCTTACTAATAGTCCAATGTCCTATTCAAAGGGTCTTCACTTTAGATATTGAGGCAGGGTCTCTCATTTGAACCCAGTGCTTGCCAATTATAGTCTAGCTAGCCTGCCTATTCTGGAATCTCCTGTCTCTACCTCCTGAGCCCAGGAATTACAGACTGGTAGTCATGCTCACTCAGCTTTATGGGGCTGCTAGATCTGAGCTCTGGGCTTTGTGCTTGGGTGGCAAGTGCTTTATGCATTATGCAATCTCCCTAGCCCGTCACTTGAATTTTTTTTTTAAAAAAACACTTTTATATTTATTTTTGTTTTATGTGTATGTATGTTCATACCTGAGCATGTGCTTGTGCGCACACACACGTCACTTACATGCCGGAACACATAGCTATCAGGAGAGGCATAAGATCCCCTGGAACTGAGCTGGACAGTGGTGGTGCACACACCTTTAATCCCAGCACTTGAGAGGCAGTGGCAGGTGGATCTCTGTGAGTTGGGGGCCAGCCTGGTCTACAAGAGCTAGTTCCAGGACAAGCTCCAAAGCTACAGAGAAACCCAGTCTCAAAAACACAAAAACAAAAACAAGATCCCCTGGAACTGGAGGAAGTTATAAGCTGCTGTGCCGGTACTGGAAACAGATGTGAGGACAGTCAGTGCACATAACAGCTAAGCCATCTCTCTTGCACTTGAATATATATATA
>NC_022030.1:63184587-63189696 GCF_000317375.1 Microtus ochrogaster
GACAGGGTTTCTCCGTAGCTTTTTGGTTCCTGTCCTGGAACTAGCTCTTGTAGACCAGGCTGGCCTCGAACTCACAGGGATCCGCCTGCCTCTGCCTCCCGAGTGCTGGGATTAAAGGCGTGCGCCACCACCGCCCAGCTAACGCTTGAATATTTTTAAATATTTATTTTTATTAGTGTTTGTTTCTCTCTCTCCTCGTGAAAATAATCTATTCCCAGAACTTCCTCAGGCATTCTCTCAATCCTGTCCTCTGACATCCGGCTCTCTAGCTCCTACTCCGCTGTTTGTGTCTGGCTGCTTACTACGCAGGCAAAGATGCCACCATGCTCGGTAAGAACGTGAAGGCTTGAACCTCTGTGCTCTCTGAGTCCTCATGCTTTTCTAGAGGAATTGCCCTGTGTGAAAGTGTTCGCGTTTGCCCATCTGTGAGTTAGAACATCTTGCTTGGACTCGGGATATAAAGGCTTGGGGAGAGCTGGCCCCTCCCTGCCGTGAGGTAAAGAAGCAGCAGGCTGACCCTACAGCCAGAGCTGCTGAGTATGTTCCTAGGGAGAAAGCGATAGTGAAGTGTGGCAGGGAGCTAAGGCACTGGAGGACTTCGGTCAATTGTTTAGGCGACTCAAGGAGAGCTGAAAACTAAGGCATAGGAGGAACCAAAGAGGCCATGAGACAGATGCCCTTGTGCAGATGGGAACAAGGGCCCAGCATATCCTGGCACTGGGTAGAGGCTCCAGGTGTCAGGGCAGGAGGAACTGGGGGAGGATACTAAGTGGACTCCTTGCCAACCAGCCCTACACCCCAGTGCCCTGGACTCTGCTTAGTCCTGTCTAAATAGCACTCTTCCCAGACCTGTCTGTGTTTCTCTGATCTCAAGCTCCATGCCAGTTGCTTTCCATTGCTGCTATTTTTCTTTATTTTTGTTGTTGTTTTTGTTTTCTTTGTTGTTTTTGTGGTTGTTGTTGTTTTTTTTGAGACAAGGTTTCTCTGTGTAGCCCTGGCTGGCCTGGAACACACTCTGTAAACCAGACTGGCCACAAATTCACAGAAATCTTCCTGCCTCTGCCTCCCGAGTGCTGGGACTAAAGATGCTCCACTAAAGAAGCTTGCACTTGTTCCTCGGGTCTTCCATAGGTGACCCTATTTGAAGGCTCTCTAGAGCAGGCACACAACTGGGCTTCCTCTAGACTCCAACACATCTGTCCCAGCCTGAGCCATCTGTATTCAGAACACCCTTCACACTGCGGTCTGTCCACACGATAGGCGGCTTCTGAGGAACTGAGTGAAGCAAGCGGAGCACTGCCAACAGAATCCACAAACTCCATGCCAAGGAAGAGAAGATGCAGAGATACTGCACGCTGTGGGACCCAGAGGTGTTGAGTTACAACAGGAACTGGTTGAAAGGTAGGAGACATCTTTCTGAGTGATGAAACTATTCTTTCGGGGGTGAGGTTGAACCCCAGACCGCATACATGCTAAACTACGCGTGTGCTCACCAGCAAACTACATTCCAGCCCTTGGAATGTTCCCAAATTGGATTGCAGGGATAGTTACACCATTCTGAGAAATTTATGTAACACCTTTGAATTATGCAGTTGTGTGTATATATGAAATGTGATAAGATTTATGATATGCAGATTACATACACGCTGACTCACTTTTGCTGGCTCTTCAACTGGAATAAACAATCAATGGCCTTAAATCTTGAAAACCAAAAAAACTGTCCTCCAATTGACAACCAACTTTGCTAAAAGGTGGGGATGTGCTGATATCCAGGTGATAGATCAGAGCTGGGTGTAGGTGGAGACCTAACTTGCTTCTCTTGCTAGGATGAAGCACTGTTCAGAAGCATCTCAGGGAGAAAAGGGTTATTTCCTCCCTAACAGGGCACAGTGAAAGGAAAGCCCAGGCAGGGACTGAAGTGAAGGACTCAGTCTACTGGCTTATTGAGCAAGGTCGCTGGCTTAGCTCCACCTTAGCTACCTTTCTCAAGCATTCCAGGTCTTCCTGTCTAAGGATGGCACCGCCCACAGTGGGCTGGGCCAGTGACATGAATTAGTAAATAAGGAAATTCTTCGCAGGCCAATCTGATAGACAATTCCTTAGTTGAGGGTCCTTCTTCTCAGGTGACTTTGGGTTGTGCCAAGTAGACAGCTGAGGTTAACTATGATAATTGTGTGTGGGGAGGCATGGGGGAATCCTTCAAGGAGAATAAAAACAATTGATCCTTGGGTAGGAACTAGGTGTTCACATTTAGTAATATATTCCTTGACACTACTCAGTAAACTTGAACCTGTGTTTTAACTTGAAAGTGAGCTCTGGCTAAGTGGATGTTCAGTCTTAGGGTAAATCCTACCGTGGAAAGAAGTTAAGTTCACTTTTTTCCTAGGGTAAACAAGTTCCTTCTAAATAAGGTTATAAGGTTATAGAGGGCTTTTTTCTTTCTTTTTCTATTTTTCTTTTCTTTTTCCAAGACAGGATGATGTGGGATGCCCTTCTGTATGCTGTGAATATATCTTATTACCATTGGTTAAAAAAGAAGCTGATTTGACCAATAGCCAGGCAGAATAGAGCCAGGCAGGAAATCTAAGCAAAGAAACATGGAAAAAGAAGGCAGAGTCAGGGGAACATCAGTAACCGCCAGAGAAGCAAGATATGAGGTAGCACCATGGCCACGCGGCAATGCATAGATTAATAAAAATGAACTAATTGAAGACATAAAGGCCTGAGTCATTGGCCAAACAGCTTGTAATTAATATTAAGCCTCAGAGTGGATATTCGGGTACTAGTTGGCAGGAGAGAAACCTCTAGTTACCACAGGGTTTCTCTGTGTAGCCCTAGCTGTCCTGGAACTTGCTTTGTAGACCAGGCTGGCCTTGAACTCAGAGATCTCCCTGCCTCAGCCACCAAAGTGCTGGGGTTAAAGATGTGCTTCATGATGCCCAGCATGTGTGCGTGTGTGTTTGTGTGTGTGTGTGTAGTTACTTTTTATCCCATTAAAAAGCACCACCGCTTATTCTGTCGGAGCTATTTGATTTCCCTTTGTCTCGGAAGGGCTCAGCCTTTCCACAAGGTGCCCTGAGATCAGCAGATTCAAAGTTCCATTTGCTTGTTCCTTGCTGGTTTTTCGATGACTTGAGTTTGCAAAGCAAACACTGCTGAAACTAACTGTACGATACTGCACACAGGACCCAGGAAACAGCCGAATTTGTCATGGTGACGACTGTGCTGAGTTAAAGCCTTCCTCCCACCTCTGACCAAAAAAAAAAAAAGTTTCTCAAGATTCCTTAAAATTCCTTTTAACCAGGGCTCATTGTGGTTGTCCACTCTGCTGAAGAGGATTAGTGAGGGAACAGTAGGGCAGAGCCCCTGGAGAGCTTTTTAATGCTTTATTAAAAGGTCACAAAGCCCCTGGCATTCACTCTTTCCCCAGAGTCTAAAACTGAAAGTTTTTTTGAGTGGTCCAGCCAGTTGACTTTCTCCGGGAGTTCTTGAGCAGGGAGGTAGGGCTGCTGTGCGCTGGCAGCCCTAGGAAAGCAAGGGATTGCACGCAGGTCTCACTGACTTTATAAAGTGTCACTGTCTCTCTGGTAATAGTTTGGATTGATTGCCGCTGAACCATGACTTCATCTTTGCGTATCTGCTTACTGGCCGGCCTATCACCTGACCAGTTCCACCAGGTGGACGCAGCTTCCAGAGCAGCCAAATTTCCCAAGTTCCTGGAGGAGTGAGTGCTGGTCCCGGAAGAATCTTCCAGAAGCCCAGAGTCTGGGGTCGAGCTGGAAAAGCCCTAAGCTGCATTCCACTGGGGATTTGAAAAGGTTCCTGAATCCTTGCTATAAACAAAGGCCTCTAACTCTGTTGATATGCTAATAGAGCACTTCAAAAAAGCCTGACCACTAGACCGCTAGCCTGCCTCCTCTTTGAACGCAGTCCTAATTCCAATTAACATCTCGGGAAACGCTGTGAGCAGCCCCCACTGAGCTGAAGCTACACGTTTGAATAGCCGTGCAGAAACAGGGCCACGCAAAGACAAAACAAGGAAAGTGTTGCAGTCCACGGTCTGATAGAAGAACTGTTTGTGTCCACTGGGTTAGGACAACAACTTGTTAGGGATGAAGCCCGCACCTGTGCCTGGAGGACAGGACACTCCCACCTGGCTCCGGCTGCTTGCCTGGGAGTCTGCAGGGAAGTGTCCACACCCTTCAAAGCAGCCTGTAGCCCCGTGCAAGGAGCACTATTAGCGGTGAAGAATGCTTATTCCGACAGAGCTTTTCAAGCAGCGATACTCATGGCTAACCACGATCCAGTCTCAAGGGCCTGCCTCTGTCCAGCTTCCTTTGCCTCGCTGATTTCAATTTTCCACGTTTGTGGCCAAACCGTGGAACTTAACGGTGTTGAACTGGGCGCAGTAGACAGTTTGCTTCCCACAGGTGATGCCAACTGCAGCCTGAGCTGAATCTAACCAATCCCAAAGAGGTGCTTACAGCACAGTCAAAGCAGAGATGGGGACCCCTGGCAGGGTGGGGTCCACCCTGCTAAGGCTTGTACGCAGAGGGTGGGTTAAAATCCTTGACTGAGTGGATACTGTTTTCTTAACATACACTGGAGAGTGAAGCCTTGTCTGCTTTCCTGCAGGGCTGCATCCTAGGGATCTTTACATCATTGCTGGGACCTCATTCAAGATTCTAGACCAGGAGTATAGAAGGAAGAATTTCGGGACTCTCCCCCCTCCAGGTACAGAGCTAAGCCAGTCGCTCAGAGCCATGTTGACTCTACTCAGTATCCAGGTTCAAATGGGGAAACATAATCAGCCTCCAAATACAAGGATGCACAGCAGCTGTGAAAACTAGTTCCGGGAACTGGAGAGCTGGCTCCGTGTTTAAGAGCGCTGCTGCTCCTGTATAAGACCCAGGCTTCGTTCCTAGCACCACTGTGGCAGCTCACAACCATTTATAACGTCAGTTCCAGAGGATCTGATCCCTCTTCTGGCCTCTGTGAGCACCAGACACACACATGGTGCACAGACATACATGTAGGTAAACACACATAAAATAAAAGTAGTAAGTCTACCAAGAAAGAAAGGCAGTCAGGCAGGGCAGCAGGCAAGAA
>NC_022030.1:63189796-63199307 GCF_000317375.1 Microtus ochrogaster
GAGGGAGGGAGGGAGGGAGGGAGAAAAGAAGGAAGGAATATATACATTCATGAAGGCAAACACACATACACATAAAATGAAAATAAATCTAAAGACAAAGACAAAATACCAGTTTATCATCGGCTCTCAAAGGAAGAAAAGCAGGTCCATAGCTGAGAAGCTCCTAGAAGGGGCATCACTGTTGGGTTTGAAAAGAAGAATCTTGGTTGTTTAGTGCCCATCCTCCCACATGTACAGCTGGAGTAACAACACACACAAATCCAACTGCCCCATTCCTCTGGAGATGGGTGGGTTATCAGGGCCAGAAATGGGACAGTTGCGGGAGGGGCGTGGCACACTCACCAAACACCACCTTCCCACCTGCCGCTTCCTTCCAATCAACAGAAGAACACGTCTGAGCTGTGGTAGGGAAAGGGGTGGGACGAGGCCAGGAAGACAACTTTTATCATTGTTACCATCGTTACCATTGTTATTATGGATGACAGGATCTCACATAGTCTAAGCGGACTTCAAGCAGCTCTCTACCTAGCCAGTGATGATCTTGAGCTCCTGTTTCTCTGGTTGCCACCTCCCGAGTGCAGAGGTCACACTCCATTAGTGCAATGTTAGAGGTTGAACCCAGGGTCTGCTGCAGGCTAAGCTAGCGCTGTCGCCACGAGCCACACCTCCCCCCCCCCCAGCCCCAGGAAGCAGCTCTTGTCACTCTCCAAGTCAGTAAATGGGGACTGAGGCATTCTCCCCCAGTCATTCAGACTGCCAAGTACATTCTCCTTTGCAAAAAGTCAACGGCCGAAGATTTCCACCACCCTGTCACCCTACCACTAAGATCCTTGCTATTTCTTATGCCAGACAGAAGGTCCTTGGTGTTATGGATTTGCTGCGGGTCCCCACAGCTTGCTGTGGGGTCGAGACCACGCAGCAGGTCCACAAACCAAGGTGGCTGGTTCCCAGCCATGTGGTGGTTGTTTCCTGGCGAGTGGTGTGGGTAGGCAGTGGGTGGAAGGCACAGATGCTGTGAGTTTCCAGGATTGCTGGGGACCCAAAAGCAGCCAGTCCCAGAGACCACGCAGCAGAGAAGGTGGCTGGTCCCCTGGGTGTCCCCAGTGGCTAGCCATGCGGCGGCTAGTGGGCAAGGGGCAAACAGATAGGCACACCATGTAAAGTTAGATGTTCATTAGATGGGTTATAGAGGGGAAGGAAAAGGGGGAGAAGGGGATGAGAGAGAGAGAGAGAGAGAGAGAGAGAGAGAGGAAGAGAGACAGAGAAGGGGGGTGAAGAGGTGGGGAGAGAGGCAGAAGCTGCCTCTTGGAGAGGAGGAGAGGAAAGTGGAGCATGGGGCGGAGGCTGCAAGAAGGAAGGGAGTGGGTGTGGCTTGTCTCTTAAAGAGCCAGAATATTACACTTGGGGCATCATCCTTGTGGAATACTATCTGGGATTCATGCTATGGTCTGAGATCAGGCCCCATATCCTTGTGATGTGACCTTCTTCAGTGTGGGCTTTGATCTGCATGGTAAACCATCATCTCTGTTCTGGGTTCAGAGAAACTAGTCACTCGGAAATTAATCACACCATAATCAGTGTCTGTAGCTTTTGTAGCAAATCACCAAGAACCCATTGATATAAGGAAGGACGCTCTTTCCTCAGGGTTCTTAATTCCATTAATAGGAGACTTTTATAATAAGCTCAAATGGAAGCACAAAGACAATTTTTGTTAGATTTTAGAGATAAACACCCGCTTGGCAAGCTGTAAATCCCAGCAGGTGGCTGGAGAAGACCAGATTAAATTAGGGGAAAGACCATGCCATTCAAACCAGCATGGAAGTTGGCAGCACTGAGACAGGCAGCTGTATGGTGGGGAAGGGAGTTTTACAGAAAGAATGGAGCCCAAGACACCAGGGAAGGTAAGATTAGAAAAAAGATAGGAAGTAGAAAATGGGGCATTTAGAAGCCACATGGCTGCTGTCCTGCAAGCTGTTTAGGGGGCAGGAATTCTGGGAAAGAAAAGCGCATCTTCTCAGCAAAGGGATGTTGGTTCTGCCTATCTCTTTAGCATGGCTTGTGGTTGACCCCTTAGGCAGTCATTCATTGCTGGAATGTTCCAGGTCATTAGCTGGAGTGTTAGGTCTGCTCCTAACCCTGAGATGTCATCCTCCTGACTAGAAGGAAACAGCTTTCCCTTCATGGGCCTTTCCTGCTGCTCTTTCACCTGGCTCCTTTTTAAAATAGCACCTTTCTCCTTTGAGCAGACGCCAGAGTCCCAGATCAAGCCCTCCGCAGGATAGGTTCCTTCCAGAGGCTCTTAGAGACCCTCAGCTCTGGGCTCCGTAGTCCCTGGTGGCTCTGGTGATCTGTGGTGTTTTTCGAACCCATGGCTGTTTCATGCCGCTCTGTGTCCTGGCTGTCACAGGGTGTTGCCCTCTCTCTATGCCTGTCTTCATGTGGCCCGGCAGAAACAGGTGTTTAGAAACAGTGTTTATTAAAAAGCATTGACTCCTCCCTTCACCCACAAAGTGACTCAGTACAGGAACCTGGCCTATGGAGTGCCTTGGCTGTAAAACAGGATCCCTAAGAGATTAGAGACGACCTTGATCAACCTTTATCCATTGTTCAGAAAGGAAAATCTGTTGGGGTGCCTGCCTCCCAGGATAGTCTGTCTCATTTAGGGTGAACGGGTTCTAGAAGGGACCCACACATAGACCCCAACAGCTGCAACATTTCCCTCATTCCCAAACCTTCATCCCACCCTTATAAAGGTTGTCAACCAGCTTTTTTTCCCGGGAAGACTCCTCAACCTCCCACAGGAGAGAGGGTGTCCCTAGCTGAGTACTGATCAACACAGTCTCATCATTGGAAGGTCAGCCTCGGGTCTCCTTCTACCTTCTGTCTCTACACTACCTCAGAAACCCCACACTGCCATCTCTGCCTTCATTTTGTATCTATTTCATTTACTTCGGCTAAAAATAGAGAGGCAAATCATTGTTCTTAACCTGTCCTCAGATCACCATGGATACTGGGCATAGCTGAACCTCACAGACCACCGCCTAGATATTCATGAGAAGAGACTGTACCAACGGGCAGAGGAGGTCTTCTCCTGAGAGCAATGTTGGCCCCCATCAAATGATGCCATTTAGAAGAACTTTGGACCACATTGCAGAACCAACACTGACCATAGCTAATTCAGGACTGCTTCCGTCGGCTTCCCTCTTCTCAGCCCATCCTAGTTCTTTATCTACTTATACCGAAAGCTTGTGCCAGCACTCTCAAAATGGCCTTAGGGATCCCTGTATCCTTTCATCGGCTCTCCCTAATGTAGCCACCACATTGAATGAATCTCCCCTCTCTGTTGTCCAGAATAATTTGTCTCTCTATTTGTATTGGAGATGGGTAGCTGAGGCTGCCTGTTGGGGTTGCTGGACCTGGGGATTCCAGTTCGGGGGGGGGGGAGGGGGGGCTATGTTCCACCTTAGATCTGGGATGACCTTATCTCAATTCATTACATGTGTATTCTCCAAAACGCACATTCTAGGTGCCAGCGGACAGGTCTTTTTGGGTAGTGGGTGGGTGGATGGGTATTATCCAGATCAATGCATTGTGATTCTTCTACACTGAGGCAGAGATTCTACAAACTTCTAATAATGACTGTTTGAGTCCAATGTAACTTTCTCAAAGAAAAGGTTCTGCTAAGCAACCACTGTGTTGTAAAAGCTTTGCTGGTGGCTCCGAGACAAACCCAGAGGAAATAGGAAGCAAACTGCTCTGCGACTCATCTGTGGGATTGGATTACGTGTAGAAAACCAGCCTGTATGGATCTAGAAAAAAAAAAAACATATCAAGTGAGGTAACCCAGACCCAGAAAGACGAATATAGTATGTATTCACTCATAAGTGGCTTTTAGACATAAAACAAAACAAAACAAAACAAAAAAACAAACCCAGCCTACAACTCACAACCCCAGAGAACCTAGAAAACAAAGAGGACCCTAAGAGAGACATACATGGAGCTACATAGGGAATAGAAAAAGACAAGATCTCCTGATCTCCTGAGTAAATTGGGAACATGGGGAGTGCTGGGGGAGGGGAGGAAAGGGGGGAGAGGAGAAAAAAAATGTATAGCTCAATAAAACAATAAAAAAAGAAAAAAGAAAAGAAAAGAAAACCAGCCAGGGAGCCCAGTAGGGTTTCCTTGGTGGGAGGAGGGTTGGGCTGAGATAGGAAGGTCCCGTGAGACAGGTAGGCTCAGAACCTGGGACTATGAGAAATCAGGGACAACTATGAGCTCCTAAAAGTTTAATTCCTGAACGGCAGTACCACTCAAGGTTCCCAGTGAATCTTGCTCTGGCTTTGCCGCCACGTGGGACACACTAGACGCCTCAGGAAATGGAAGCTTAGATGTAAAGAGAAAGAGATGGAAATGGGTAACGCCAATTTATAAGGAACACAGAAGAGTTCCTCCTCTCCCTGCCAGATTGTCCTTGACTAAACTTGAGCCTGGCTCCTCTGTGCCCTTGACCTATAGGACCAGCAAGGCTCAGTTGCAGCAAGAATCCTGTGGACCCTTTAGGGATCTCTTAACCCTACTTGCCTTCAGCAGAAAACCGATTTTAAGTCAGTTGGACAAGCTCTCTCAACCCTGATGTCTCCTTTGCCTGTCCCATCCACCAAACCCGTAACAAGAATTTCCCATGTTATCTTTGAGTTGAATCCTGCCTTTTTCCTGGTGGCAGTCTTGGCACCTAGTTGATATTTCTGACTAAAGTCTTGTACATAGCTTAATGTGCAGCTCAAGTTGGCCTCTTGATCTTCCGTCCTCAGCCACCAGTGAGCTGGGATTACTGACAAGTGTTACAAGGAGTCCATTGTTTCACCTAGCATCTTTCCCTTCGTTTCTATGCTTCCTGTCCTCAGTCACATTCTAGCATATTCTTCTACTCCTACCTCTGCATTGGTCCTGAAGCTTCCATGGAAAGCCCTGCCTGGGAGGTAGCCACAGCAGAAATCATGAAGGAAGGAAGCCTGGCCAGGCCCTGCTAGTATGTGGCCAACTCAGCTCTCATTTCCTTTCCATTTTCTTTCTAGTGTTCCTTTCAAAATGATCTCTCTTTCCCTTAGAACATGTCTTTTTTTAACCTTAAGCCTCACGTGGAAAGAATTTGTTTAGCTTGCAGTGGTGCAGGGGCATGAACTGTTTGTGCCGTGATTCATGCACCCTGAACTGCTGAAGGGCACAGGACCGGGACAGAGTGTTAGCTGGGAGATCGGGCCATAAGTTCTCATGGTAATGGCATGTGATGACAAGCCCGTGCCGCAGAATACAGAGTCTTAATAGCAACCTTCGGTTTGGTAGCCTGATTTTCTACGTCTGTAAGGGAAAGAGGAGATGGAAAAGCCAGAGTACGGATGTGAGTGTAGAACAAGAGGATGATCGGGTTTAGTCTAGTGCACAGTCTCATTTCCTAAAGGATGCTTGAAGAAATCCTAAAGGTCCGAACCAATGAGGCATACAATTCTAACAGACCATCTATCTGGTCTGCCTCTAGTCTCCAGGTTCATGCTTTTTATCTCTGAGAAATGGGCTTCGGAAAATTCCATGATATCCCAGTTTACTGTTTTCTGCACCTCAAATGTCAACATTAAACAGATTTTCTTGTACTTCTGAAGGTTGACACATAGACAGGATGGAAAGAGGTCTTATATAGTTATAACCAGAACCATGTGATTTCTCTAGCCATGAGCTGTGCTGTCTTGGATGGAATTAGCTGGACCAGCCAAGGTTTCTGAAAAACTAAAGAGTGCACCTAGATCTTCCTAAGATGCTGTCTGTAGAGAATATCTGTCAGAGGAACATGGCTGGGATCATGGTTGTGGAAAAGATTTCCCAGCACAATTTATTTTTTTACGTATGTGGAGGTCAGAAATCCAAAATCAGTTTCATTGGGTCAAAATCAAGGCACAGGCGGTGCTACCCTCTCTCCTGAAGTTCTTGGGAAGAACCCATTCCTTGCCTCCTTCAGCGTCTAGGAGTTGTGACAATCCTTAGCTTCTAATCACGCCCATTTCTGCTATGATGGGCTCCTTACCATCTCCATCTGCTAAATCTACCTACCTCTCTTTCATAAGGACTTTTATTGTTGCTTTTAAGAGCTACAATGGTGGGGCTGAAGAGATGGTTTAGTGGTTACAAGCATTGGGTGCTGTTTCAGAGGACCCAGGTTCGATTCCCAGCACCCACAATGGCACTCACAACCATTGTGGCCCTGGTTCCAGGAGATCTATCCAATATCCTTCTCTAGCCTCTATGGATACACATATACACAAATAAGTAAATAAATTTTTAATTGACTAAAAATCAAACTTTAATTTTATTATAAATATTTTTTTAAAAACGAATTACCATAGCAACATTCCTAGTTTGAAATCCTAGACTTAATCCCATCTCTCAAGATTCTTTTCCTACCTAAGGAAACCCTGTATGGTTCTGAGGGTTTATCCCTATGCTCTGCAGGCCTATCAGTTGTCTGCTTGAGTTTGAATTTTGAACACACATTTGTCACGTTTTTTTGAGTGGTGTTGCTTTAAGTACTCTTTGCGCCAGTCGGGTGGGATTGTCACGTACCAATGCCTACTACATCTGGACAGGAAGCAACAAGCAGCGATTGCCAGGAACCTGGAGCCATTGGCATCTGCTTGGCTTCGCTCCATTTTTGTTGTTTGTGTTGCTTGCTATGCTGGAGCTGTGACTAGGAGGATACAGTGCGCAGGCTTCAGACAGGAAGAGTTTTCTACTCTCGTAAAGAGAAACTCCCAAGCCAATGCGGTTTGCTGTTGCTGGTTTCCCCCTCCGCAGAGAGTTTGAAGATATTATGTCAGGAAGCATCAATCCAAACCCTTCTATCAGGAGTCTTTAAGTTGTTAGGAATGAAAGGATTTGAGGACAGGACATTCTTTTTGGAGCCCTAACCACACAAATCTTAGAAGTCCCTTGCCTCCCTCTCTTTACTGATGCTGTGAGTGTATTTGATGTGTAGAACACCCACACACCTGTTACCCACAGGAGCACAGTCCAACCTCGAAAATGTTGCTCTTATTAAAACGTGTGCTTCACATTTACTAGTGCTTTTTATTTCTTTGAATTATTAAACCTGTTTCTGGTAAAAAAAAATGCATCTTCCTCTTAACTTAGTTAGAAACAGTGGCATTTGTTCCTATCTGCTAAAACATGACTGTTTCTGCAACTCCTCACACAGTACCGTGGATCCTTAGACGCTTGTAGCTCTTTTATGTTTTGCCGGCTTCCCTTAGATCACTAGAAGAGAAAGAGGAAAAAATATTGTAGCAAAATTTATACGAAGCCATAATAATGGTTGTTTATTGTTTGGTTAGAATCAATCCCTTGAAGCTGTGAGATTAACAAGCAAATGTGAGAAATGAGGCAGAGTGGGAAGAGAGCCTGCGTATAGCCAGACCCAAGGCAGAGAAATCGGTAGTCAGTCATTGCGTGTGTGGAAATGGATGTGGGGGGGTGGGCACCGAGGTGGAGTTGGAGATCCAAGTTGGAGTGTTTTCAATATTGTTGCATGCATGTGGCATGGGTGCCAGAAACCTGTTCTGTCACTGCAGGTGCTGTGTGCCCAGGAAACCTGCTGGGCTCACTCTCCCACTCACTCACGCATGTGTGGGCGCTGTGCCCCAGCCGCCCTGTCCTCACTGGGAAAGAACCGGGGTCCTGATGTGGCAGCTGCCATTGTTGGGTTTGTACGAGACATGGCCAGAAACCAGAATGACGGTAGGTGGCGCTCTGGGGTGACTAGATGGCAGCTGAGGCTGAGGTGGGGGGGCTGAGACGGGACAGGGACAGATGTGGTGGCCTGATGATGTGTTCAGAAAGGTCAGGCTTCGGTTTGCTGGGACACTCCAGCCAGGTCTACCTTCTGAATTATTAATTATTAATGAATTATTAATGGCTCCTCTGTTCTGGGTCTAGATGTCTGTGCCCCCCAAAACTGTGAGTTAAAACTTAATTGTGATGATTAATACTGACTGTCAACTGGACAGGATCTAGAATCACCTCGGAGAAAAAGCTCTGGCCGTGTTTGTGAAGGAGTTCCTAGGTTACAGTAGTGAAGATGGGAAGACACCCCCACCCCCACCCCCAGTTCTGTACTAAACTAAAAGGAAAAAGCCAGTAGGCTGAGTACCCTCAGGCACTTCTGTTTCCTGACTGCAGATGCAGTGTGACCAGTGGCTTCACACTCCTGCTGCCGTGACTTCCTCGCCATGATGGAATGTATCTCTGAACCGTGAGCCATAACAAATCTCTCTTTCCTTTCTCAACTAGATTTTGTCAATACATTTTGTCACAGCAATGAGATAAGTTAACGCATTAATTAATCTCCAATATGAGGGTGTTGCACTGTAGGGCGTTTGAGGAAAGATCAGATAATGAGGGAAGAACTCCCCCCCAAAATGGGTTTGATATCCTTTTAGAACAGGGCAGAGAAAGTTCCATTGCCCCACCACCCATCACTTAAGGTTGTAGAGGAAAGTCTGAGGCAGGAGGCTGGCGGCAGGCCTTCCTACATGAGTTTCTCTTCCATTTAAGATATACCAACCTCCAGAGTGTTGAGAAATGTCTGTTGTTTATGAGTCCTCCCACTTGAGGTATTTTGTTAGGGCATCATGAGTGGACAGAGACTCCCTGCTTTCCCTCCTTGGTATTTGGTTTGCATAAATGATGCCCCACCTAGGAGGTGTGAGGAGAATAGACTTGTCAAAAATGAGCCTGACCTCCAGCGTGCACAACTGGAAGGGTGGAAATGCAGCTTCTGAGAGGGACAGCGCGGAGGAAACCGACTCTCACAGGCTCTAAGGTCACGGCAGTTTTCACAGGGGCAACACAGTCATGTGATTCTGCCAGCTTCAGGAGCTGGCCACTTTCCTAACCACTTCAGTAAAGAACTGCCTGCTCAGCCATGTTCATCCGTCTACCTTGGAGTGGTTTCTGTGCCTCACTGTGTCCCTGCTCATTGATTCTCTCTATGACAACAAAGGTCGTTTTCTGAGCATCCAACATATATATGAAGACATATGATTCTCCCTGTGACCAATAGTAGTTAGTCTCTTAGCACCTGATGTACATATGAAGACATATGATTCTCCCTGTGACAACAGAGTTTGTTCTCTGAGCATCCCACATACATATGAAGCACACTAGGCTCGAGGGAATTGTACACGTGCAAATATCTCTTTGGACTACCATGTGTGTTCTTGCACAAACACACATCCCTCCAGTTCTTGCTGATGACAGAGACCATGCTAATAAAAATTCCAGAGTAAAGACAGGAAAGAAGAAAGGAAGGAAGGAAGGAAGGAAGGAAGGAAGGGAAGGAGGGAAGGAGGGAAGGAGGGAAGGAAGGAAGAAAGGAGGGAAGGAGGGAAGGAGGGAAGGAGGGAAGGAGGGAAGGAAGGAGGGAAGGAGGGAAGGAGGGAAGGAAGGAGGGAAGGAGGGAAGGAGG
>NC_022030.1:63199492-63200339 GCF_000317375.1 Microtus ochrogaster
GGAAGGAGGGAAGGAGGGAAGGAGGGAAGGAAGGAGGGAAGGAGGGAAGGAGGGAAGGAAGGAGGGAAGGAGGGAAGGAGGGAAGGAGGGAAGGAAGGGTTGTGAGCTCTGGATGGCCGTAGAACCAAAGTAGCCAAGGCTCTAAAACTGTAGTAGTTCTCAGCCTGTGGGTCTTGACCCCTCTGGCTAACATCTATGTCCAAAAATGCTTTACAATTCATAACAGTAGCAAAATTACAGTTATGAAGGAGCAATAAATAATTTTATGGCTGGAGGTCACAATACAAGGAACTGTATTAAAGGGTTGGTCACAGTATTAGGAAGGTTTGAGGACCCCTGCTCTAGTTAAACCAGGGGACAGAGGAAGCTACTCTTGGGGGCAAAGCTTCTGCTGCCTCCTGCCCCTCCCCCCAGCACGCTTTTGCTTGCCTCTGCTGTGCCCCAGTTGATTCCTGCTCCCCAGGAGACTTTATTACTGAAAATCTTTCTTTCACACTGTGAATCCTAACAGTGCAGAAAACTCAACCATCCACAGCCCAAGCTTATCTGCTTCCAAAAGTCTCCCCACATCTCCTGGGGTTCCAGTAAAGTAGACCAGGCCTTCCCCATCTCCTGATCTTTTCTGATCTGACTCAACAGTTGTTATGTTGAGTAAGGCGTGAGCTATGTCCCCCTCGGCCACAGCTTCTATTGGATTCTGTCTTTTCTCATCAGTTTGTATGGTAAGCATGGGATTACTTTGTGTTAGTTTGTTTGGTATACTGTGTTGTTCTCCCAAATCTTTCCCCTTGATAGGACATATGCCGTGTGTGTGTGTGTGTGTATGTGTGTGTGTGTGTGTGTGTGT